>NW_015638565.1:1815067-1873011 GCF_001515625.1 Sinocyclocheilus rhinocerous
TCAAATAATTATAATTATATATATATATATATATATATATATATATATTATTAATAATAATATATAGTAATATATACTAAAATACCAATAAAAAATGTATATTTAAAACAAATGTAAAAATAAATGCATAACAAGAGTTATAGATTACGCATTTGAATATATAAAATGCATCTATTTTAATGTATTTATTTATTGTTTGTTTGTTTGTTTGTTTTATTATTATTTATTATTATTATACTTTGCATGTGCTTGCATTAAATATAAATTCAAATGGCATCTGCAATCAAATAATTTTACATCAAATCTAACTTAACTACTTTTAGCCAATTGGTCCCAACGTCCCAATTTATGGCTACTATATACAGTATTATTACTGAATAAAGGTTGCATTCAGAAACTACAAGGCAAGACAGAATATTTAGCCCTTACCGAACATTTGTGTCTCACTTATTTCAAGATAAAAATAAAAGTGAAAAAAGGAATGTCCTCTTCAAAAACGCAGCAATTAGCAGCTCTTTGTAAGAGCAAGACCAACAAGTAAACAAATAGCGTTTGAGTGACGGTGGACACAGATCTTTTGTATTTTTTTCCCTTCTGTGGATGTTCTTTCCTTTGTTTGTGTGTTGTTCATAGATAGAGAGCTCAGAGAAACATACTGTGGTGTAAACAGTCCTCTTTCTCTCCTCTTCATTTTGTGAGAGGTGAGAATCCTGTTTCAGCAGTCTCAGCGTACGGCGTCAGAAGCGCCATCTCCGATTAATTACAATCTCCATGCCAGACATGTGTTAGAGAAAAATAATTACCTACACACACACTTCTCACCGGATACAAAGACACAGATACAGTTTCTCCTCAGTGGAAGAAAATCACTAACGTTTTTTATTGCAGTAAAAAGGCCTCTGAACTGCAGAAAATAGAATCAAAATAAGTTTGATATTATGCAACTTTTCCTGAAACGTATTTATGTTTTTTTAATAATTTAAGGAGATGGCCATATTTATCACACAAACAAAATACATTTCTGTGTAACTTGTTTAGAAATCTATTGTATGTAAACTGAAGCATTGAACTTAATAATTTATGTATAAATTGATTTATAAATAATTTGTACAATTCAACCTCCTCATGTCTGATGGATAAGTCCCAATGTATTTACATTTTTTATGTTAAAAGACTTTCTCCTATACCATTCAAAACTTGATTTCTTCAAATAGTTTGGCTTAACAACAGTCAGTTGGACCAAATAATGAAGCGACCAAATAATGAAATGTCAGAAGACATTTAAAATACAAAATACAAAATTGGATTAAAAGTGCAAAACAGCGGTTTTAGTTTTCAAAATGATGAACAAAAAAACAAGGGGTCAAGGTTTGGCTGGTTAGCATGACCTTGTTTGCCCCTGCTGGTCGATATCATAACTACACACACACACACACACACACAGATTTAGAAAAAAATCTACACCTCTTCATAAATTCAACGAAATCTAATTTTGATCAATTCACATGAATTACTGATATTTATGACTCTCTCTCTCTCTCTCTCTCTCTCTCTCTCTCTCTCTCTATATATATATATATATATATATTATTGGCAATGTACTATGTGTGTGTGGGGGTGTGTATACAGTATAGAGAGAGCTAATAATATTGACAGCTTGCTTGCGTTCAGAAGAGATTAGCAGATTTCACAGTATTCAGTAAGTAGCAAACAACTATTTTTGCTGTTGCATTTGGTAACATTAGTGGTGTAAAAATTACGCTTCACTTTGAAAGGTTGATATTAGAGTGAAAACATAACTAAATTTCTGAATCACTAACTTGACATGATGATACTGTATAAGTAGCAAGCTATAATGTTTTGCAGTTGCATTTGGCAACATTGGTGGTGCAGAAATTACACTTCACTTTTAAGACTGATATTACAGTGGAAATATTACTCAAAATCTCTGAATTGCTAACTTGACATGGTAAACCTCAAATTGCTTCTAATCAGATGAGTTCATGAAGTTAATCCTCCCAAGAACAGATCCATTTTCCCAGACTTTGTTATGTTGTGAAAGACATGAATTGAAACCGGAGATCTGCCATTAGCGGTCTCCAGCGGCTCGACTGCTGTCCCAGAGAGATGAGGAAACTTCAGCGTGGAATCTGACATCAGTTCGTGCGGGACAGGGTGATGTCAGTGCGACACACAGCTGAGCTCACACCAGGGTGAAAGAGAGGCTCACATATGCAGAGATTTTCCCTGCGTCCTCAGTGATGTGTTAGAAAATCTGTGAGGGGCCGATTCTTTAATACATGCGGCCTGCCCTTCTGATCTAATGCCTGTTTTTCTGTTTGATGCACATGTGTCATAGCACCAGCATGGGCCTGCGCCGGTCACAGCAGGGCTTTAGGACTACGGCTCGCTTGTGTGTGTGCGTGTGTGTAAAGGTTACAGCGCAAGTCCTCTCTTTCTCTCAGTCGCACGGCCCTGTACAGCACAGAGAGTGTCGCTAAATGTCAGCTCGTCCATATGGCCCCCTGGACGGCAGATGCCACTTCATAAACCGGCCAATCACAGTGTGGCATGGGCAGGGTCTCCTGGGCCTCTGTCGTCACGGTAGCAAGCCGTTTACACCCACACACACATGCCACCCGCAGCAAGCCCTCACTACAGGGCCTAGCGCTGGACACCTGCTCAGGAGAGAGAGAGAGGTTCAGAGCACATCTGCTCCTGTGGGCACCTCAGACCTGAAGCCTGCAGTCCTGTACAGCTCTGATTAATGAGGCAGAGCGAAGGTGAGGGGCCCCAAACAACAGGGGCACCACGACTGCACCGCAGCACACACATGCACACACTCACTGCACCGGCTGCGAGATTTATGCAAACAGAACGTGAATATTGTGTTATTATACTGCTTTCATGAAAATATAATAAAAAACATTTGTTTAGAACAGTTTAGTCATTTTACATGCATAGATATAATATAATTAATTAATATTTAATATGTAATTGAAATAATAATATAATTAAAAAATATATATTAAATAGTGAAAAAAAGAAAATACACTTGATTAGTTCAGCAAATTAAATACCATCTATACATCCATCCATATATCTGTCTATCTATTTATCTATCTAAAAAGTGAATACTGTAAATATTTCATGAAAATATAAGAACAGAATTTTTTGCATACTGGTTTAGTGGTTTTACAGCACAATCATTTACAAAATAATGAAATGCTGTTTTTGTTGCATTTCCGCAATGTAAACAGTATATACGCTCTTTAAAGTCAACATAAAATTAAAATGGACAATTAAAAAAATATTCATTCTAAATATGTTTTTGGTTTTATTGTACGTAATTCATCTATTTCATGTTATTAAAAAAAATGTAATTTCTTATTTAAAATAATATAAAACGACTTTTCATCAAGCCCTCTTATATTTCAACCCTCCCCTCCAGCCACCTATCATATCTGCATCCAATTAATTCCCAAAAGATCAAATCAAGTTCTGCTCTACTTTTTTTTCTTGTTTGATATCCTGTATCACTTGGAAATATGTCATATTACAGAAGTAACTCTTAACTCTAAAGTTAATGGCATGTTTTTTGTTATTTTTATTATTTGATAAATTCATTAATTCAAAATGTATTTAATAAATGTATTTGTTAAAATATTCAGTATTATTATAATTATTCAATATTCTAAATAATACACAATAAAACAATCTATATCTATCTATCTATCGATCTATCGATCTATCTATCTATCGATCTATCGATCTATCTATCGATCTATCTATCTATCGATCTATCGATCTATCTAAACATTCTCTGAAACATTGTTTTATAATCATTGCGATGAAACTTACTGTCTGAGCATGCATACAACGAAATGTTTGTAACCACACTTCTGCTTAATAGTTACGTAAATGTGTTTTTGTTTAACTAATTGTGTGTGTGTGTGTGTGTGTGTGTGTTCATGTCAGGGGAAGTGGCCTTGCATTAACCCTTTAGCAAGAGGTCACAGGTCAGCTGGGGGAGATTGAAGAACACTTCCACCTCCAGGCTGTGCAGGGGAACGTTTAGAGCGCACGGCAGTGTTATGTTAAAACGTGTGTGTGGGAAGAGGTCAGCTGGTCAAAACTATCAGAACAAGCAGTTCAGGCAATGAAAACCTAAAAAATAAAATCACGTCCCTTTCCCGTATTATAACAACCTCAGATTTCACATAATATCCAATATCTCTTTTTTTTAAACAACCCAGTCATTCATCAATGCCAGTTTCAGTTTATCCACAATAAAAATGTATGAATATATATAGAAAAACAGATTGTAGGCTGTGGTGTTTTCGCTGACGCACACAAGAATACACTTCAGTGAACATGTCAGAACGACAGTCTTAGAAGAGTTATGGAGCAGCATTTTAGTTTTTTTTTTGTTATTATTGCACAGTTTCTGATTGCAGGTCAATTTGATATTTTTGAAATGATCACCTTTGTTATTTAAATGAAACCATATATATTCCAACTTTTCATGCAACTACTAGGCATAAAAAATTGTTTATAATAAAAAAATGTATTATAAAAAATATTCTATATAATATTCTTTATATAAAAATATAAATATATAAAAATTAAAAACAATATTCAAATTGAGGGAAATGCTGAAATTTATAAGCACTTCAACATTTTTGCATTTAAAATTTGGTTTTGTTTAATTCAAGTTATAAATAATAAATAACTATTTTAATTTGATATTTTGACTATTGACTATATAATTGAAATATAATATACCTTTTGCATTTCAAATGAATATTGATTATACATATACTTAAGTAGCATATATATAATTATAGTTTTAATAAAACCAAACCAAAAATGTTTTCATTGCCTGGGCTGCTTGGCCTTGTTCTGACCAGACAACACACACAAATCAAGCAAGCAAATAAGAAAGAGAATGCAAACAGCATCACACTGAGCACAACAGAGACATGATGTCCCCAGAGGCCCCATTTTATATGTAAATGAATACCTTTTTCTATAAAAAGCTCCACTTTGATTGTAAAAGATTGTTCTCTTTTGATCCACTATTGCTGGAATATTCATTCTAATTGCCTGCCAGGGTACCAGATATTTGCCCATATCACAGGAGACTCTGTGTGCTGGGGCAAATCCACAGCAGTGGGACATAAAAACACGGTCCTCCATGACAAATTAAAGGACAATAAGTGAGAGTTATTAGAAAGACAAAAGATCTGAAGAAGTTTAAAAGTTTCTACGACTCTAAGAATATTCCCCAGTCTCTAAATTTTCCCGAGCCTCCCTTTAAGATGGAAAACTTCTAACTAATTAAAGTTTAATTAAACATTTTTGATGTTGCGATCACAAATTAAGTTATGTATGAAAGCAGCAAGATTTTTAGTTAACAGCACATATAGCAACAGTGATGTTGTCGAACTTTAAACCAGAACATACAGACAAAGCATATATTTTTGGGCATAATTTTTTTTTAATCAAATAAATAAATATAAGATCTTTTTAAATATTAAAAAATGTATGTTTTAAACTGAATATAACATATACTACTTAGATTAGCAATAAAATATATTATTTACTGTCATCAAAAAGCATGATATAGAGGTTCAACAGCATTCATACCTTTGTGACAGCGTCTGCTGCACGGTCAGGATTTCAGTAATTCATTCACACTCTGCAGCAGGTAAGAGATAGCCGTGCTGACAAAAAGATGATTACTTTGGTCTGGAAAAGTCCCAAGCATGCCTAGAAAATATTGGGGAAAATTAAAAGCAAATCATTTTGTCACTCAAAGGTTAACATTAAGTTGATATTAATTGTAATAAATTGAGCTTAGCAGCTGCTGCTGAAACATGTATTTCTGTAAGGCTCGTTTCAATTTCATATTTCACCCGCATCTCTGAAATCACAACCAGATGTTGTCATCGGCTCCCCTTCCTGTTTCCTTTGCCCAATTCCCACCAAGCGCTGGAACGTGACACTTTCTCTGGAAAATACAATAAAATAGAAAAGTAATGTACGGCTATTTCCTTTCATAAATTCTTTGGCCCTCTTGCCATGCTAGTACAAGTCTCATGTACATATATTTTAATGGAAAGCAAAGCAGTGGATGGCTGTAAATCGGAGGCTGACAGCTTCCACTGGGCTTTCACGGCGTACCTGGCGGCAGTGATTTATGAGGGGCCGTCGCGCTTGTGCGTGTAATTCCTCCTCCCAGCCTGTCGGCGGACCACATCCCTCAGCCAAGATAGATGTGGGCTTTGCGTCAGTTGCGTTTGCCTCAGATCCATCAATCTCCTCATAAACGGGTGGATTTCCTGTTGACAAACCCATCAGTCCTCATTTCAGCCTTCGATCACAGTTGGAAAGAAAGAAATTGGGAAGGATTTTAAATCTCTTTCACTGTTGGAACGAGGTTAAAACTGACCCAGTTTGTGCTTGACGTACCTCGGCTAATTTTGACCAAAATATATTATCAGCTAAGTGGCCGGCAATACATTTTTATGTATTTTCCCTTCTTTTCCATTCGCTAAAAACTGAAAGCACATAATTTAGCAGCGTTAAACATCGCTCAGTGGCTTTTTGGATTGTAATTTCATATAAAGTTGAGTTGTTCCTCAAGGGTTGGGCTTAAGCAGGCATTACAGCATTTGACCCCTCATAAATGCACACCTCTTCAAACAGTGCTGTGGACCATGACATCATTTCCCTGTGTGGAGATCAGAGATGTGTGAGGCAGGATTGCTCCCCAGCGTCGAGCGGGCTCTGCTCTTTTTGCGCTCTGAGCTAATTGTGTCTCTTGTCTGTGAAGTTGCTTGCGGTTTCAAAGTCAGGTTAAAGCTCCCTCGCAGATCGCACTCGACTCACCGGAGGCAGAGGACAGCGAGCATGCGGGGAGGTGGGCTGTGTTATGAAGAATGTCAAAGAACTTGTGCTTTGGCTTTAGCACTCTGAAGTAACTGTTTGCTGTGTAATCAAAGCAACATTTTTCATGTGAGAGGTACATTTGATCAGAATTATCAGATTTGAACAGAATAAAAGATTGGTTTCTTTTTTCCATGGTGCTGAAGCTCGATTGGCAGAACTGCTGAACTTTTCCAATGACATAAATGAAGATGCAACTAACTGTTACTACATAACCTGTGCACAAACTACCACTGCACATCATGGTTTTTGTTAGACTATTTTTTTATTATATATTTTACTATATTTTAAGTAAATAAAACCACAAGCAGACTAATGTAACAGTCATATTTAATATATTATTAAAAATAACCTAATTACATAATGAATGAAATAAATAGATTGTACGAAAAAAATGAAAAGAAATTAAATGTAAATAAGAGACAAGAAAATACATAAAATAATTTAAGTGTAGAAAATAAAAATAAATTAAGAAAAGAAATAAAAGAAAATAAAAATACAATATGAATATGAATATAAGAATATATATTTTTAAATAATTAATTGTATGGAAAATATGTAAAAATTAAAATGTGATTGAAGGACATAAATAAATTGAATAGAAAAAGTTGAAAACAAAAATTGAAAGAAAGAAATAAAAAATTGTAAAACATTAAAGAATTGCAAAGTGAATGTGAGATGTAAAATAAATAAACATAATAATAATTAATTGTAGGGAAATGTAAAAATAAATAAATAAAATATGAATATAAAGTCCATGTTGGTTTGTCTCATCACTGAATTGGGCATTTCCAGTCTAGATAGTTTAATTGATTATAATGAATGAGGTGCAATGGTTTGCAACCCAAAATTGGATTTTCAGTAGTGAAAAGATACTCCGGCACCAAGCACCAACACCCTGTCTGTGAAAAAAAGGGGCTTGGGTGAGAAAAGTGAAAAAAAAAGAAGAAAAAAAACAGTGCCGTGAGCAGGTCCAGGTTTAGCTGAACCCCGTACGACCACCTGCAGTCCTAAATTGGGCAATTAGAACAGCAGAGTGTTTTCTTAGTGGGTAATGTTTGGTAATGACTTCAACAGTGCAAATCCGTGGAGAGCCCTCCCCTCCAGCTGACACCCCACCCCAAAACAAGAGAAAACACGCACTTCTCTACATCTCTCTATCAATCACCTCGTCCTGTCACTGTCTAATCTCTCCTGCTCCCCAGCTCCATCATCCCTCTATCCTTCTACATTCCTTCATTTCATTGACCGCATCCCTAAAGCTGAAAGCAGGTTTGGTAAATCCCCCCTCCCTCCACCTCTTCTAATTAAGATTTCTCTCACCCCTCTAACATGTCTTTTTTCTTCTGCTTTTCTCCCCATCTCCCTTACCAACCCCAGGCCCTCAACACAAGCTGAAAACTTCTGTGGCTGACAAGAAATCAATGGCATCTGGGTGTGGGGGCTCAGGTATCGGATTTCAGGTGGGCCCAGAGGTGCCCGAGCGCAGCCCCGCAACACTGTCCACGGCCGTTAGCCTCCCGCGCCAGAGACGCAGTCTTTGGCTGCCGGATAAAAATGTCAAGCGCTAATAGGTTCCATTGTGATTAGCCAAGATAGAGTTCGCAAATCCTCAGCAGAAAATGTGTTAGAAGCATTCTTTACAAGGCCTTACGGCCCCCAAACCACCACCAGCCCTCCATCTCTCCATCCTTGCTTTTCCGAGATTCCACTAAGACTCTCGGCGCCAGGATGATTGTGGGTAATAAATAAATAAACGATGGACGGGAAAAAAGAATCAATTCAATACATGAGAGTTAAAGTGACAAGAGATGTCCGAAAAATGCAGGAATATGCATGAAGAGTGAAGAATGCTCGTTACCTGAGGATGCTCCCATCTGCATCTCTCTCCAGCCTCTGCCTCACTGCAGGCGATGAGAGCGAGTTATACACTCTTATTCTCCAGCTTCTCTTTCATCTGTTCCACTGCCTACCTCCACTTCAGCCGCCCGACCATCAGAAGGAATACAATCGGCTTTTCGTGAATATCTGTTCCAGCGCCCTTATCTACAATCTGCTGTACACACAAGTTGCTCTCCAAAGGAAAACGAGCTTGAGATTTGAGTGAAGTGTTACATGCTGAAGTAATGCAGAGTCAGTAAATTATTCCAAGATCCTTAATAACTGGAAAGGTTAAGAAACTGTTTGACAGTTTTTATCAAAACAGGAGATAATACATTGTACAGATGCTAGAGTGATAGATAGATAGATAGATAGATAGATAGATAGATAGAAAAGAGAAAAAAACAGACAAATCCAATTATCTATCTAGTGGTTCATTAGCTACAATAAGTGATCCGATTAATAAAGGTCAGCTACATCCTGTAAAATCTAAATATTTGGCATTATATTCAGTTTTTTTATATAACTTAGGCTGCTACTATTTAATATCCATGCATTGATTAATGAATCAGTGGTGCATTCAAATAGTATTAGAAACCCTAATTACTGTTTCATTGGATATACAAAATCTGCAACAAGTACAATTGCCTGCTAATTATTTATATCATAATAACACAGAGTGAGCCCCTTAATCATGCAGTTATTAGTTTAATGTAAAGGTAATAAAGAGGCCGGGTATTAAATTGAACTTAGTTATTAAACAGCTGGCCCTTGTGTACGCAACTGTCACTTAAAATTATTTGTGCTTTCTTAAATGCTTCCCATTATCCCTCAAAAGCCCAGAAGTCCTCTCTGTTCCTGCCCGACCCAAATCAGCCCACAGTGGACAGTGTAAAGGCATCTTATTAGAGTAGATGGGATGATTTGGAAACATGTTAACGGTCGTGCAGCTGGGACTGACAGGAACATCACAATGTTTATGTCAGTGCTGCCGAGGGTGGGGAACGCAGATGACGGCGTGTGTGAAGTTGACTGTTCAGCAGGGAACGAGAGAGTTTCAGAAGGCTTGAAAAGCTCATTAAAGCTGAATACTGGATCCCGATTCTACAGTTTTCTGTTAATGCAAACACCACAGGGCCTGACAACAAGCTACTGCCGTAACATCCACACACTATGCATTTAATTGGATAAATAAAAATATAGCTACTACATCATTGTAGTAAAAATATACAATGTACTAAATGTATTTATTTTCAAAATAAATTAGCAATAATTAATAATAAATCTAAATTGTATTAAAATTAGTGTTAGAAAAATTACTAACAGCATACTCCATGTTGAACTAAATACAAGTAAAACGATAACATTATAAACAATCAAAAAAAAATTAAGTTAAATTAAATTAGTTAGCTTGAGGTAAAACTACATTTGAATTAACAATTTTACTTTTGCACAGTCTGAAAACAACATAATGTATATTTTTATTTTACAGCTTGCTTTTTTTTTTTTTTTTTTTTACAATTAACCAGTTATCAAAGTATTCTCTTTGCCAATTTACTTTGGTTTTTCATGATCCGCTGAGACTGACCATACTCAACATACATATACATCCATTTAGTCTGCACATTATTCTATATGGTTTTAAAAATATGAAGATTTTCCCTCATACTTTCTCATATAATAATAAGAAAAAACCCATGTCGTAGCACCTCATCTGTATTTCTGTCATTCTCCCCAAAATCAAATCACTGAATAACTTTTATAGCAAATTGCAAAATCAGGGCACTTCAAATAATGTCAGGAGTTGCAGCGAACCCTGAATAACATTTTCATCTTTACACTCACCTCTTAACCTCCACCGGCATCCTTTTCGTAATCACCCATTTCCTTTAACGGCAGCCCACTATCCTTCCCAAGCTGCTCTGCTTCTAATGAATTTCCTGTCATGTAGCCTCAAAAATGTCAACACTCAATCACACAGTAATTGAATCCCAAACCTGTCCAGATTTCTTTCTTTTCTTTTCTTTTTTATATCAGCCGCTGCCATTAGAACATTCTTTTGTTTGCAGCCTTGCAGCCTTGAGCCATTCTTTATTGTTCATAGGTTTCGTAATGTATCCAACATCTGTGCGGGGAAGACGGGGGCCGTGAGTAAAGCGAAACCATGTAAAAGTTGTTGAACATCCAGAGCTCATTTCTACAAGGGGGCCATTTTGGACTTATCATATAGCACGAACAACTCCCAGAGTGATTGGCCCGTACAGAAAGGTCTGAGAGAGGGCAAGAAAGAGTTGAGCTTTTATAGATTCACACACGACATACTACAAAAACGAAACATGGTCCAAATGATCACATCATCTGGAAATGTGAGGAATCAATGTAGTAACATACTAATTCTGAATAATGCTATTAAATTATATTCTAAAGTTCTTCCTCTCTTTTTATGTAATTTCTAGTTCAAATAAATTCAAAACGAATTTATTTTTTATTTATTGTGGTGAAACTGAATAAATAGAATATGGGAAGTAGAATAAAAAAGTAGAATCAAGTAATGATTAATGAACTGATGAAACCAATAAATTGTAACAAAATATAAATAAATAAAAAATAGGTATAAATATATATATTAGATCTTATACCTGAAAGGATACTCAACCGGATACTCTCCATTTAATCCAAAGCTGAATGAAATTCCATCTGAAACAATATAAAGGGTAAAAAATGTTAGAAAATAATTTTATAACTAGAACAAAGCTAGAACATATGGCTCTATGTACATTATCTCTGCAAAATACATTTTGATTTATATTTCTTCTCCAATTGGCATGGTCCTGCCCTGTAATTTTCAAGGTGTGGTGGTTGTTTTCATTACCCGGGGGCTATTTCGTTGTATGGCTGTGCTCCCTCCCAGCTTCCCGGGAGACGTCTGAAGAATGGACCTGTTTGTGGACAGGCTCATAAAAGCCTATCCGGACCTCCTTTTTCATTTGGAGCGCGTACGGCTGTCTGTGAAACTAGGCCCGGTCTTTGGTGAGCACTTAACACCTGTAATGAACAGTTGTGAGTCCTCACCCAGCAAGCGTGACCCTGTAGCGGCTCTACCACAGCCCTGCGGCGGGACCCCCGTCTGAGGGTCACACGCTTTCTATTTTCCTTGACCTTGGCTGTTCATATCAGCTCAAGCTTTCAAGGAGAATCAATCACAGAGGGTGCACACAAGCTATTCAATATGAACTAATTTGATTTGCCGTTATAAGGCAATAAATAACTGCCATAAAACAACTCTCACATTCGCCGGGACAAAAAGTACATTGTACATCCTTAATTGACTTCAGATTTTTTTTTCCTTTTTCTTCTTTCTCCCCAGAACAATGCAGGCCATCTGCAGTCACTATTAACATTCCTCAACATTTTATTTCAGAACAAAATATGACTAACTTTGAGTCAGAGAGGGAGGCAAGAGTGAAAGATAAAGAGAAGAAAGGGGTCAACCAGAAACCAATGTGACAATAGAAGAAAAGGAAACTCCATTGATTTCCATTTTTATTAAATGTGGCACCACAATTGTGTTTATGCCAAGCTATGTCAGGTGTTTGGACAGCAGAGTAGATTAGGAGGGAGGAGATTTATTGTGCTGCTCTCCAGGGGTTGGGTCAGCATGTGTAATACGATGTAATCAAAGGCGTTAAGAGGACAGGGGCCTGGACAGTCTCGTTATTTCTGAGGCATATTAAAGCACATAAGTTGGAGGAGTGTAACACATGACTGTGCTGTTACAGTAATGAAGGAAATGGATCCTCCCACAGTTTGAGGGTCAATGGATTCCTAAAGAGCTGTCATTTGCATATGTTTTAGGGACAGCAAGAAATCTAAATTGGATTAGTCCATGTCTATCATCTGTATGATAGTGTACTCTTAAAAGTTGACCAAACAAACTTTTAGCACATACACATTAAAAAATGTAGCCTTTTTCTTCCAAAATTAAATACATTAAAATATAATGTATCCCTGTAACGGCAAAGCTGAATTTTCAGCATCCAGTCTTCAGTGTCACATGATCCTTCAGAAATCATTCTAATGTGCTGATTTGGTGCTCAAGAAACATTTATTATTATTATCGTTGTTGAAACAGTTGTGCTGCTAAATATTTTTGGGGAAACTGACATTTTTACATTTTTAGAACTCTTTGATGACTAGAAAGTTCAGAAGAACAGCATTTAGTTATTTAAAATAGATATATTTTGTAACATTTTGTCTGTATGTGTGTGCTTATGAGTGTGTGTATATGTATATATATATATATATATATATATATATATACACACACACACACACACACACACACATTTTTGAGTATATATATATACACATTTGTTTTTTTGTTTTTTGGCTAAAAAGCATGTAACGGGCTTTTGACTTTCAAAAATAGAGTAATATAGAAATTGAGAAGAATTTACCGGATTAAAAAGTTGTGACAACTAGCTCCGGCCTCGTCTATATAAAATGCTATCGCAATAAATATTTTTTTATGTTTAAACGTGTCCTCAGCACCCAGTGCAAAAACAGCAGATAAAGAAGACTAACAACTTCAGAGATGTTTCCTTCATACCCTTGGAGTATCCTCAAGACGCTGATGTGCTGGAAAAATTTATCAAACCTGAGTGTTTCTAAATCCTTTAAGATCCCTGCCGTGTTGTACTGCAGTGTGTGATCCTGATGAGAAATCCACTGTGTGGTTTTGGCTCGTTTGGGGAGCAGGGACACAACCGCATCTCAGGTAGTCCTGATGAAACACTGAAGAGATTACTCCAACTAACACGGGAAGTATCGCTCATAGCGCAGACACTGATGATCATTAAATGGAGATCAAACACTGACTCTATCCTCCCTGCCTGCTTGTCTTTCCCTTCTTTTTGGTCAAAGGGGACAGGTAATGCATGTGGCCACGCTTCATTTAGGCTAAACCATTTTACAGGTCTGTCCCAGACCCCTGGGGTCTTCAGCGTACATTTGCAAACATGAATATAGATTGATTAGCCCACTTAAAGCCATATTTTACTCAAACAGGGAATGGAATCTGAAATCATGAACATCACAGCTACATTTTTCTTGTCATCTGAACCAAATTGCATCTTTTGACGAGAAGAATGATTCAATGATTCATAGGTGAGTCAAATCCAAGTCAAAGTTGAGCACATTTGCTCGTGTGTTTTTTTCCTACACACAATGGAAACATTCTTCAAGTGCAAGGCAGGGTTTGTGGGACGCTTTCCGCACCGCCTGCAAGCTCATCTAAGCAGGGCATTGTTTTTGACACATCACAAACATCTTGGTGACATTATCCTACTTGTGTTTTCAATTACTGGCTATTGGTGGAAGCCCGAAACTCTGTCCAGGCCTCATTCCAGGGAGGTCAATGACAGAGCCACAGCACAGGATGATTGTGTGCCGCTAGCATCTGAACGCTGATGTGGTTTGTGATGTCGTTGTTTTCCGTGGGAAGAACAGATTTGGAGTATCGTTCTTTTGAACCGGTCTCCGAATAATTACCAAGAGGAGTCTCTTTTTGTCAAAGAAAAAAGTCTGTTTAAATTTTCTGCACAGATTAAGTACATACTGTAGATATGCAGGTGTTTACTTTAAATACATTTAGTGTAATGCAAGATTAAGTTCCCTAAAACCTTAAATACCAGTGAGAAACTCATAAATTTATTTAGGCCAACTTTATGAGTTGGGAGTATGTCAGTTAAAGATTTATGGTGAAAGCAGGGTGCGAACTACGGGGGAGCTAGGGGGAGCTCGGCTCCCCTTAATAAGACATGGGCTCCCCTGAAAACGGGATTTGTGAAATTTTGGGGGGTCTCAAAAAATATTGACAATGTGTTATTTTGACGTGCAATTTCAGTTTTGTGTAATGTGATCATCGTGGATTATTATGTGTAAAATTGCAAAAATATCATTCATCCATGCATGACGGCGATTTAAACCTAATTCACTTCAATAAAGATAACTATACATAATATTCTTGTCATGAGCATCGCGGTGTGGGGGCGGCATAAAGCAAGTAGTGCATACACTTGTAGCTGTTATGTATCTTTGTAATTCATTGTAAGCCCTCTTTTGAGGCACGCGCAAAAAGGCCCCCCCCCGTTATAAAAAAAAAACAAGTGGGCTCCCCCAAAGTCCACGGTATAGTTCGAACACTGGGTGAAAGCAACCGGTTATTGATCATAATAAATTGTAATTGTGAATGTTTACAATACAATTTAACTTGTAAGCATTGTGTGCATTGAAGCTATAAATAGCAATACAACTAGCTTAAAAAATATACTATTTAGCTTGTTTATGTGACCGAGTCTTGTGACCAAAAACAACATTTCCAATAAAATTCTTTGCAGCAGCAAAAGAATTAGCACTAAAAAGCTTCTTGTCTCTGTCTTTCACTCGATCCAAATTTTAATTTGCTACCAAGTTTTGATGTTTTTATTTGTAGATGTTATTAACTATTGCTGATTATGTGTAGTAACTTATGGATAAACAGTTGCCGCTATGCTAAGCTAGTTTTTTAATCTATGAGATACTGACATACTGACAACAATTGCAACCATAATTTAAATGAATTAAATTATGTTTTTTTACATATCGCAGCAGTTTGGAAATTAAATGTCTGATGATTGGAGCTTAAAATTTAAAGCTCTATCGCACATATGAAAATAACGTACCACCTACACTAAACCCTATTCTAAACCTAATTGATCATATATAAAAATGCATTTGCTGGAGCAACCATGCTATTTTAGCTTGCTTCTACAAGGCTTATCATGTCTTGTGTTTCACGGAACTCCAAATCGCAAGCGCGATGCTGTACCAGGTGAGCAACCAAGCAAGTTTACTAGAGTACATCAAAAAAGCCATACATATGGATCTGGTCATGTGATGCAAAAGTCCAAATTTATTAGTTTACAAATCATGGACTACGGTAAAAGTGTATTGAGGTCGTAACATAACAGGAACCATGCAAAAGTTTTTTTAATCGTTATCATAATTTGTGTACAAAAGAATAAAGGCTGCGGTCAAAAACCTAGAGCTAACTTCAGCTGGAAACTGCAGTGAATTGTATGTATGGTTGTGTTTTGGGAGGTTTGAAAAAACATAGGTAGAGGCACATTTTCCCAGTGAGACTTGGTTGGGGAAATACTGATTAGAAAAAGTCACAGAACTGCACCAGAAAGATCTCATGACAATAATACATTTAGATCTGTTTCTCCTCCTGCCATTTACTGTTCTAATCCGCCATATTCCATCGAACCCACCACCATACTGAATGCAAAAAAGGCCCTCCCAGTGGAAGGATGTATTTTAGGTCAACTACATACATCGCCATCTGTTCTCCTCCATGACTCGAAAGAGGAGTGATAGAAGGAGATGGGGGAAAAGCAAATGGTGGAGAGGAGAAAGGTATAAGATGGAGGGAGGAGGCGCTGTGTATTGGGAGTGCAGGGCAGGTGGTGGTGAGAGAGAAGCAAGCGAGGGAGGCCGGTGTGGAGTTGTAACTCGGTAGGGGAATTCCCCGTCGTGACTCGGAGGAAGGCATTTATCATCCTCCAGACCCTGTGCCTGCCTTTTGAGTGAAACCTAATTGACACAGAGGACGGCGAAAATCCCACAACATACTCCTGAGCATGCTGCCGAAACGGTTCAGGGATTGAGGCGGGGGACGTGTGCTGTGTAAAACTGTGGTAAAACGGAGCCTTTATGCAGTTAGCGATACAAAACACCTCTAGTCGAGGCCTGGATTTGCTTAAAGCAGATGCAAAGTAAAAGCACATGAGAAAGAGACAAAAATATCATCGGAGATGCCAAGTAGCTCAAATGTAGATGAGGGTAGATAGTTGCAGTCAGGGAAGGAATAAAAAAAAGAGTGTCAAATCAAACAATTCTCACTTATGTAGTAATCTACATATGACACATAAACAATCGCATTCACATTCATCGCAGCTGAAATGGATGCAATTGATATACTGCTGATTTTACATGAAGACCAATGAGTGATACAATGCACCTTTTATTAAAAAATCTTTTTACATGCAATTTTTGTTTGAAAAAAAAGAGACAAATTTCTGAAATTTGATTAAAGCTGTTCACTCAGTATATTTACATGCACTTTAAAAGCTAAATTTCAGCCTGACTACATTACATTTTTTATAATTTAACTATATAAAAACAATTTATCTTTTTGTAAACAAAGTGTAAATAAGTATTGCGAATAAAGATAAAAAATCAGATAATAATAAAGCAACATTTCAGGGAAATTTCACAAGCAAAAATCGTCCACTGTCTATTGTCAACAGCGTAGCAAGAAATGAAGCACAGCTGGCACAAAAGTCACTTTCAGACTAAGCAACTTTCTGTTGGTCATCAGTGAATTTGTGTGACAAACAGTTTATTGCCTGTGAAATTTTGATGAACAATATTAAGTGTGACCACATCTTAAGTCATATCCCATCACGCTTGCAGCTAGTCAAATAGCAATTCTAACCAGCATGCACCTGGCAGTGATCAGTGATCACAAAGTTTTCTAAACTCAAACAAGCCCATTTTCAGGTCCATCTCATGTGCAATGACTGCCATGAACTCAGCAGGACAAACTCCACTCCGAGAGCCCTGTTCTCCACATCAACAACATTCTCAGGGTCACACGGAGAAGGAAAACCAGAGACTGAGAAGTTTACAGATGATTTCAATAAAGAGACAAACAAAAGGACATAGAGAGAGAGCAAGAGAAAGATCATTAGAGCTTCTGGAAACAATTCAAGTCATTCTCATGTACGAGGGGCGTCCAGAGGGACTGCTGTGTGGGCCTTGGCAACAGTGGTTCCCCCGGATCTGCAGGTGGGTTTTACTTCAGTCTCCATCAGTCTCCATGGGTAACACACTCAAAAACCATATTGTTTTCTCGTCTTTTCGAGGGTGCATTGCGGAAAAAGTTTCAAATTCGAAGGCCGCTTCATTCATGATTTATGTCACATTTGATGCTAGTTTAATATCAAATACAAATACATCTTGCTCTAGTACAGTGTAAAACCATCTCCAGCTGAAAAGGAAATGTGGAGCAGGGGTTGGTAAGGGTCACAGTCCTGGGGAATTGAGGGCCTGCGGCCTAGCTGACAGGGGAAAATATTTTGTAATCTCCAGGGTGCAGCTCGTTCAAATTCAAAAAAATGTACTGTTGTATGTATATATGGATTGATATATGTATAAACTGGTATATGTATATATGTATGGAATGAATAATCTAAAAATACTAAAATACTAAAAGAACAAAAATATATTAAATATAAAATAAATATAAAATAATTCATAAAATAAATAAATACCTCTTAAGACTGCTATGTAAATGTTTTGTTGTGAATTTTGAATCCCAAGCTGCAGGTTTCCTTTACACATCTACACATCCATCAATTACAGCTTCTTTGCAAAACCTGAATAATATTGTAAGAGGTTCACAAGACGATCAACGCTGAAATGTGCCACTGAAACCATTACTGTCAGACTGAAATATTGTTGGAATATTGGAATATTGAATAATATGGAATATTGTTAAAAATAAACTTCAGCCACTCATTTCTAATGGAAGGATTCTTCAAGAACAGCACAACTATCACCCATCCTAACAAAACGATAGCTGAAATGTGGTACTTTATTCACTAAAATAAGTTTAATCTTACCATATCCAAAAACTCGCTCACTCTGCTGTTATTTAATAGATTAAATGCACTAGAATTTTATTGAATAGTACGTGGAGACACGTTTTTAATTAAAATATTCATATTAATCAAGGATTCAATTTCAATAGCTTTTCCAGATGTTCATTTTGCAATTTTTTTTCCAATGCAGTCAATTTTGAATTTTTGAATACCACAATTAACATTCATAAATCACGTCGTGGACACTTCCCCTTCAATCGCAGGGGAATATTATAGGAAGGTACGATAACACAGCAAAGTGAAGGCTCATGAAAAATCTTCTTGAAAAAGTGCCTTGATTTGGCCGAACAATACATTACAGATAAGAATTGTTATTGATTGGTTAACTTGGAAAGACAAACCCATGTTAATCATCCAGAAACACTCCATCTGAACTCAAAACAAAAACAAACTACAGAAACACCTCGACGTCAACATGAAAAAGTTGCTTTCTGATTAAAACTCATAAGGAAGGAAATTAAACAGTACATTGACGTATATCCAACGCACTTTGTTTCAATATTTGTCTCAACACGAGCACTGTCACGCATGGATGGAGGCAGAGGAACAGGAGGGGAACATGAGACCTCGGGGGCCGCAGCACATGACCCTGACATAACTGTGGTGAGTGAGAGACAGAACGCAGAGTCTCAGAACACACTTACAGGTCAGCCGCTAACACAGCGTAAACGATCATTCAACCCCACTGCTTTCTCTGTGACTTCTCTCTCGCGCTCTCCCTCCCTGTGTTTTTCTCCATTTCATTTTTGCTGCTGTCTTTTGGGGCTCCATGTTGTCAGCACCAGCAGTTTCTACCAGGTAATTGATGGGTGTAGAAAAATAGGTTCTAATTTCACCCCATCAGCTCCTCCATGTTTCTGTTGACAAAGTCTCATATGCATGCTGCATTCATATTCACAATTAAACATCCATCTTGTCCTTTCTTTCTTGTTTTTTTTTATTTTTATTTTTTATTCTACTCGTGTGGGAAAAAAAGGCAACAATGTAAAATAGAGACAAAAAACAGCTGCTGAAACAATGTTTATATCATTAAACATATGTGGACAAGTATGTTAAACACTAATTGGCCCATATTTAGATTGTTTTATAAAAATATTTTTTTTATAATCAGAAATGTCTTAACTATTAATTTGAAACATTGCATGAAAATGTGATAACACTTTAAAATAAGTTTGTCTACATTAATATTATGTCACCTTGGAATTATAATGTTCTACTGCAATTTTTTGTCAAAATTAAGTTATTCACATATTCTTATTCTGTGACAACTTATTGATGTTTTGTGTAAATTTTGGGACTGATGTATGAAAGAGACTTTATAATACCAAGGTGACGATTAGTTAGGTATCGTCATGTTTGCAACTTTTAAATGTTAAAACACATTGAACACATGTTATAGAAGTACTGATCTTGTTTTAATATTACTGTAAAGTGCTACCAAAAATAGCTTTGCTCTTTCAGTGTTCTGGATATTTAATGCAGTTGCTTCTTTTAAGTATCAAAGAAAATGTAGCTTTAAAATATGAATTTTATACCTCAGATATTTTGGTCTTCAAAGATGATGATGCGAAAAAGATGAGTTCACATAGAAATCATGATTTTTGACCGCAAACTTTGGCGTATTGGCAATTCAGTGCACAGTTTTAGACATTTCTGAGATATCTTTCTGAAACTCTAGAGGAAACATCTGTGAGATTACCAGGGTCTTTTTCTGAGAGGGAAAAACTGGCCCAAAATACATTTCATTTACTGTCTAGTCTATTTAATCTCATTGCTGTCTCAAAGAAACCATTAAATTAAATCAAAGATTTTTCTTCAGGTGTCTTTTCTTTCAAGTGGATAAATAGCAGTGGGTAAATAATAATATTTTGTAATTTATAAATGTCAGTTTCTCTAATTTACTGTAGTTTCTGTCAAAAAAAAAACTACAACAGTAAGAACTGTAAAACTGTAAAAACTAAATTACCTCCTTCAAAACAAATTATACAGAAATTTTTTTTCAATTAACTTATTTTGTGGATGGCAATGATGTATTTTTTGCAGAAACTATGTTTACCATATCCTTTTTAGGGGCGGATAAACAAGCACAAACAATGATGATGTTCCTGATGACATTTTTGATTTTCATGATCGTCTGTGAAGACCTCGACATAAAACTAAGGGACCTGTCGAATCCCTCGCATGGAGAATTGACAACAATCCTTTCAGCCAAACTCACAACAGATTAAATAATGCATGACAGACGCTGTATTCATGCTCTCTCTCAGCTCTATCACTCTGACCTGTCGGATTGTCTCAGGACACTTACCAGAGGCTGAAAGAGAGCCAAGGCTCTTTATGAAGTCAGTTTGGAGTGAATTACATGCAGAAAGGCAAAGAGGTGATTATTTTTTAGCTGCTGGCCTTCGAGGTGAGCAGGGAGAACTTGCTGATAGCCAGACAACTTCATCTGCTTACATGATTATAATTGCTGCATGTGGGACCGCAAACGGTGATGCAGACTCCCCCTCCTCTGCAATGCCCAGGGTAATACACACCGCTGGCAAATGATTGGAGAGAGTGAGAGAGAAATGTTATCATTAACAGCTCATGTTGCATGTAAAGACAGGAAATATTAAAATAAATAAAAAGTAGAATGCATAATCTACATAGAGATTTTAATCAAAAAAATTAGCCTGGCTACTACAGGGACCTAATTTGACCTTTGTGCATTAGAGCGATTAAAACCTCACCTGTGTGTGGAATCTGAACCAGTATGCCTGCAGATACAAGTCGAGGGAATAAAATACCACTATGGTTTTGGTGCAACAGTGATTGCTTTTGACAGAGAAACATGGCTAGCATATCAGAGCGGAGCACGCTTAGTTACATAGCTAATCTGTAAATGACCGGCATTTAAACGTAGCTTTGTACTATCTGCAATGTGTTAATGCACATTGTAGTCTGCAAGTGTTTAAGTGTGTGTGTTCTGCTAGGTTTTTGCTCACAAGCAGTAAATGTACATCAATTCTGTATTTGTATCACTTGTGTGTGTGTGTAAGTGTACGTTTCAGCACATAGTGATATACATTACAGGCCAGTTATGCTTTATAACATTGCACATCTGTTTAATCAGCAGTTATTTCATGGCTAATACGGTTAAACCTGCTGTGAGATTCCTTTAACTTTAACATTAAAGAATATTTGAAGCAATAGTTCCAAACATGTAAACATCATTATCTGTTCAACAGAACACAAAAGGAACATTTTTCAAAAATTATGAATGGGATTTCAGAATTACAATAGATACATTTTTTTTAGATTGACCTATATTTGAGGTCTTTTCCTTCCTTAAGTATTACAGGACTATAGAAGTCTTGAAATATTCTGATAAAAGTCTTACAGACTTGTTTTATGGCGCTTCGCCTGTTGATTTTCATCCGTTTTAGGGCTTGACTGCTTCTCTGTTATTATATGGACAATAGCTGGCTAAAGATCCTTAATTTCTCCTTTTGTTTTTCAAGGGAAAAAAATAACAGCTTTCCTGTTAGGAACAACATTAGGGGGAGTAAATAATGACAGAATTTAAATTTTGGAATTTTGAAGTAATCTTTTAAATGACTAACTGCGAATTTGAACAGCTAAGTCCAAACCTAAAACTAAATCAGCAAATAAAGAGAAAGAAATATAAGTAGATAAAGTGGGGGGGGGTTTGAGAAGTTTTTACTCCCAAACTGTGAGTAGATATCAAAAAAGAGATTTTCAAACGCACCATCAATGAATGTCTAGGAAAAAGTCATGATCCTACTGTTGGGAAGAAATGAGCCACCCAAAGGCACTAAGAAAGCAGTTACATACTGAGAGTACTTGAACATACACAATTGTGCTTAAGAAAATCATTTCACCACCATACTTCAATTCTTTATCATTATTTTAAGTAAAAATGTGTGAAACAGCAAGGGAGTTGTCGTAGCCTATATATTGTTTAAAGGAATAGTTCACCCAAAAATGATTCCGTCATCATTTACTCAACCCTCACATTGTTCCAACCCCATATAACTTACTTTCTTCTATGTCAGAATTTTCTTTTCTCTGAGTTGTTATTTCTAAGGCTGTGGGTTCAATCTCAAGTATTGGTGACCCTGAAGTTGTGCCTCTGTGTTTGCTCCAGGACACAATCCTCAACAAGGGAGATGTACTGACCTAATGGTAAAGGACTTGGATTACAGCCACAAAGACTGCAAGTTCAATCCCAAGTACGGTTGGCCCAGATATTGCTTTAGAAAGAATCATTTAACCATTGGTCGCTCCAGGGCAATGTCCCTTCAAAAAAAAAGCTGTCGTAACTTAATTGTCAAGGATCTAGGCTGACACCACAAAAGTTTCATTGTCAATCTCAGGTAAGGATGACCTAGAAACTTCAAGTTATGAGGCTAAATTTAACATTTTCCTTCATCACTATTTTGAGCTGACATCATTATAGTCATCATTATAGTGCAGGTGAGCTGATACAATGGCTTATCTGATCTGGGGGTGGGTGAAAAACAGCGTTTCAATTTCAGATTAAATGACCCCAAAGCACTTAAAGGGTTCACAAAAAATACATAAAATAATAGACATTTACATTTATTTAATGGGGGTTGCAAAAAAGAGAAAGCAAAGTTTTTTTTGTTTTTTTTTTATTTTAGGATGAAGTCAAATGTACTGTTGTATGAGACATATACACATCTATACATTAAAAAACATATGTACATAAATAAATAACAGACATCTGAGACAAGCGTGGCATGCAGGTAGTGGCCATGGATGGCTGGTGTTTTAGAGGATGGGGGGAGAGCTTTGGGCCCTGTTGCCCCGCAGCATCTTTCCAAGGCACTCCCGCTGTGGCGTGACATGGGCTTGGGATTAAGCTATGATATGTTGTTGCGACGGAGGGATCAGGGACAACCCTAATAATTTATTAAATATTTATTAATTTATAATTTATTACTATTATTAATAATATCATTACTATTACTTGCATCATTCACTGTCATCATCCACCCTTTCCTAATCTTAATGAAATCCTTAATATTATTATTATTGTTGTTATAGTTATCTTTGTCATCATTATCGCTTACAATACTTGTTGTCTCCACTGGTCTTGTCATATTTTTATTTTTTTTCTAGTTCTTTTAGATACTCAATGATTTGTATGCTTCCTCCCACACACTTACATACAATGACATAGGAAGGTCAGGAGCAGAACGATAGAACCGCTCGGCTCTGAAGTGAAAAGCTGAATATGCGCTGCATCTGCTGCCTACTTATACTCACGCTGTGATCAGCGGCAGCTGGATGCAATAATCGCATGCCAATGTGCATTGGCTCGTTTAGTTTACACTCGAAGTAGATTGGTCCCTCTAAGCGAGATCCCAATTCGTCGGTCATCCGACGTGATGTCGAGAGTGACCGACTGAAAGGGAACAATGCATTTCTTAAAACTTATTCAGACTGAAATATCATAGTGTGATGATCTATTGATTATTTGTGCTATTCTGATTACGTTGTTTAAAAGTTCAGATGCAAAAACAATTCATTCAAGGACTTTTTTTCATGATGAACATTTTGTATGAAACTGTGTTGATGCAAATACGTTATACTTTTCTTGTTCAGTGGAATCTGACTTGGTGTAAACAGAACACTGACTGAACACAACATCAAGCCTCCGTTTTTATAATCAGACATGAGGGTATGAAATAGCGTAATACTTTCCTCAATCTCAAACCTGCACACAAACTCTCTGCCACAGGCCACTGGTCAAACTTCCATTCTGTATTATTCATGACACACACTCTGCTCTGAGAGTTTGCTGCCTCTGTGTGTGTGTGCATTTACCTTCCCCACAGCATCCAGTAAGTATTAACCCAGTCGAACAAGAGGTGAACGAATGGAGCAACTAAACGGCATATTTGGACTGAAATAAAAGAGAAATAACACTGCAAAGCTGCTTTAACACAATCTGTATTGTATAAAGCGCTATATAAATAAAGGTGACTTGACTTTAAGCTAAAATTTTCCATAACAATGCTGCAGTTATTTTTATTGACAGTATAGACTTTCTTACACATAAACCACCACCATGCTTGCTATGCAAGAAGGGCATTTTGTGCTTAACACTATAATTAGCATCTTTACACTTTAATTATCCTGAACTCCTACTCTCTATGTCTGTTCATACTCATAGATTTTTCTCTTTGTGAAGTCCCGTGCTTTCCCATGTGGCTAGCTGCTATGCTAGTCCTGGAATGCTACATTGACATACTGTACACTTAGCCGTCTAGCCAAGCTTTACATTCACATTCAACTGAACGTGTATGAGAGAAACATTAGGGACCGTTTAAAAAGCACTTTGAGGAGCAAATCCCTCTTGGCAACATAAAGTTAAATTAAGCAAACAACCTCTCTGCTCGTTAACCCTGCCCCACGCCTCACAATTGATCAATAAGGTCATAAAATGTGTACTAAAAACTAGCATGTGGTGCAGCACCTCTCCTGGAGTTCCTGTATTGTTAGACCCAGAAATAACAAATTAAAGTGTGAAAGAGAGGAAGAAAGTGAGGCCCTGAACCTGCGAGATGATGATGGCACCTCTTTAGTCCTCCTGATGCCTTTACTTTTAATGTGAGCATTAGTGCATGGGGTCTCTCTGGACCGCTGCACTTCTCTAGCTTAATTATTAAGAGTGCAGGCTAATGAACTGCAGGATTACTGAGTTGATAATTGCTGTCTTGGTAGGTGCATTAAGTCTTGTTCTATGTCATTGTGCTCTGAGGAGAGAATGGGAAAAGAAAAAAAGGAAAAGAATAGAGTAAAAGAGACAAAGAATAAAAGTAAAAGACTATCCGCTCTCCGCTGCATCTTCTGGGACACGACACCGTGTGGCTCACGCTCCCAGTGTGAAGGCTGTAACCTGTTAATACGGGCGCCGAAATGAACATGCGATGCTCACGCCCCAATCACGGAGCATGTGTTAAACAGGCCTAACTTTCTAAAAATTGTCTGAAGTTTAAGTTACTCAATATTAACTTATAAAAGTATAAAAGCAATATAGGGCCCTTGGGCTTGGACTTGTGTCTGCGAAGAATCAAAAGGCATATTCAGTACAGCAGCACTCGTTTTACATTGCTTAATTGTAAAAAGGATAGTTACTTATTTATTTACATTATATTTTTAGGCTACCTTCATGGTGAGAACAAAGTGAATAACATAAGTCATATACAATTAACAAAAAGCTATATACGACATTTAAGACACAAATTCTAAAATACAATGTTTTAAAATACATAATCAGTTAAACATTTCTCTGAATGAAAATGTCTTTTAACAAAAAAGTGCAGTAAAATATGTTTGACGGTCACTGGAGATTCTGATTAGATGAGCCATGTTCAAAATCAATTTAAATTTGGTGAAAGATTTGGTGAACACTTTACAATAAGTAAAAAATAAATTCACAAAACACAAATATTACAAACTAACAATGAAAAATAATGAACAATTTTTACAGCATTCATTAATTTAGGTAATTAAAAAATGTACTATTCTTTATTGTTAAATTGTTAAAATGTTGAAAATGCATATGCCGTATTTTATCATCTAGAATAAAAATATTGCTGTGAAAGTATTATTATATTTCATGTTAGCCATGCTAACATACAGAGCCTTAAAGTTTTGCTAAAATGTTTATACCAATTAATAAAAATAAAAAAAAATGATTGTTATTATCATTATTAATATTATTTTTATTTTTAATATAAATATTTTAATGATTAATAAATTATATTTCTCAATTATATTACTCATTTTCAGTTTTATAAAAGCAATAAAAATCAAATTTTGTAAATACACAGTTACAATGATCATAATTATCTTAAAAGAACACATTTGTATTGATTCTAAACAAACGTCTTGAAAACCAAACATCTGCCAAATGTTGTTCTAATGTTGGACAGATGTCTTACAGAGGACTTCTAAAATTAACATCTTCCAGCTGTAAATGCATATGTCCACTACGTTTTGTCGATATGCATGGGAATCACAGGTAGCCCAAATGGACTTGAGTGTTGAGATTGACAAAAGGCAAAGCACTGGATATTTTGCTTGTATTAATTGTTCCTATCCAGCAAATAAAGACTATGTCTAAACACATTATTTTATACACCCTCTGTTAACACCAGTATTGGTGCACGTATGTGACCCAGTTCTGTCCACAGTCTTTCACATTTGCCTTTAATCTATGTGGTGTGTGTGTCTGTGTAAAGGCCAGTGTTTGCCGTGTGTTTTACACACCGTGGGCCCTGTCAGAAAAAAAGCCCTCTGCATGGGCTTGACATTTCAGCAGCCTGCCATTGGCCCCTCCTGCGATCTTTGCACACACATGTGCTTGCAACTTCCCACGATGCCTCTCTTCGCTCCCGCCCACCAGGGACGCGCTTTGGTCTCATTTACCCATGAACCCCGGCGTTCTTTCCCCCACCCCGCCACATCTTGCCACGGATGACTGTATTTTTGATGTCCAGAGGGGCAGTGCTCCGATTTATCATCTTTTAATGTGACATCTCACATTTATCACTCGGGTGTTAGAACACGCAACAGCAATCGAAAATGAGCTTCATTAGCTGGATATTGTGGCTGTAAGTACGCCGGCTAATTAAATTCACACAGACTCCGCCGACCAGAGAGGCAATTATATTATATGCACACAACATGATGAAGTATTCCTTGCTCTGTTAAAGAGGCAGTGCAGCATGCAAATATTTGTGTGTCGCTGACCCCTCCAGCAGTCTGACGGAGCCGGCCCGGGCATCACAGTCTGCTTGATTGTGTTAATTTGGCTTTTTGAATAATATATCAGGCCTATATCACAGCCTACTTGTGCAATTAAGTAACACCGGAGCCCTGACGAGAAAACCTTACTGTGCATTGATTTTTTTTTTAAATCTCATTGTTTAATCTCATCTTCAAGGCACTTTGGGGAAGGTAAGTGGAATTACAGCTATTCACTTTGAAGTAATGAAATGTTAACCTGCTAAATTCCTGCCCGCTGTAAGGTCAGATCGCCCCTAGGTCACGTTCTGATCTCGGTAATGTTAGCTACAATCAGAATTGTGCACCATTCAGAATTAAATTGAGATTGTCTTTTAAACTCCAATTCAGCTTCTACATTTGAATTGAATTTGAATTGCACTGGCAAACGTTGGAAGTAAAAAATGTAAGGAAGTAAAAAAAAAAATACAATAAATGGAAAGTCAAAAAATTAGTACAACTGTAATTTTTACAAAAATTTTTTTTGACAGAACGATAGACAGACAGACGATAAAAAGAAAGGCATAACATTTGATATCTATCTATCTGTCTGTCTGTCTGTCTGTCTGTCTATCAATCTACGTAGATAGACAAAAGGATGGATGTTTGACATGCCATCTATATATACAGTATGTTTGTATTTACTTAATATATTTTATTATATATGAAAAATAATAATTGTTCACTGAATTTTGTAGAATGCGTTACCTGTTTAAATTTCAGATTTTAATTAATTCCACTTCCTGTAATTCTAATTCAGCTTCCTGTGTGGTAGCAAATTTCATTCAAATTCACATTCATGAAATGAGTTCTTCAATTATGAATTTGGCATAACCCTTGCTAAAATAGTGTGAATTAATGTGTGACGAGTTCATAAAGGACTGAAATAAAGAGTCCCTCACAGTATCAAAAGTCACATAAAAAAAGTAGAGCAAATAAGAGCTCCTCTCTGCTTTCTTTTCTCCTCTTACAGCAGTTTTGACAGGCGCTTAATGGCTTTTCCACAGCGGAGGGCCCCAGGAATGTGCAGGCTGGGCTCCGGGTAAAGGAGCTGCGCAGGACTGGGATAGCCACAGATGTCACGGCATGGCCTCTCTGTCTCTTTTCCACTCCATTGAGCTTGTTATAGCCGCTCTCCATACGCACCCTGCCTCCACATCCTCTTCCGAACACGGCCCTCTCCACGTGAGGCGGGAGCATGGGAGGCCGCTGGAAATGGGTTGTGAAAAAGGGCTCCCAGGGGTCAGTCGCTGACCCCTCCAGCAGTCTGACGGAGCCGGCCCGGGCATCACAGTCTGCTTGATTGTGTTAATTTGGCTTTTTGAATAATATATCAGGCCTATATCACAGCCTACTTGTGCAATTAAGTAACACCGGAGCCCTGACGAGAAAACCTTACTGTGCATTGATTTTTTTTAAAGTCTCATTGTTTAATCTCATCTTCAAGGCACTTTGGGGAAGGTAAGTGGAATTACAGCTATTCACTTTGAAGTAATGAAATGTTAACCTGCTAAATTCCTGCCCGCTGTAAGGTCAGATCGCCCCTAGGTCACGTTCTGATCTCGGTAATGTTAGCTACAATCAGAATTGTGCACCATTCAGAATTAAATTGAGATTGTCTTTTAAACTCCAATTCAGCTTCTACATTTGAATTGAATTTGAATTGCACTGGCAAACGTTGGAAGTAAAAAATGTAAGGAAGTAAAAAAAAAATTACAATAAATGGAAAGTCAAAAAATTAGTACAACTGTAATTTTTACAAAAATTTTTTTTGACAGAACGATAAACAGACAGACGATAAAAAGAAAGGCATAACATTTGATATCTATCTATCTGTCTGTCTGTCTGTCTGTCTGTCTATCAATCTACGTAGATAGACAAAAGGATGGATGTTTGACATGCCATCTATATATACAGTATGTTTGTATTTACTTAATATATTTTATTATATATGAAAAATAATAATTGTTCACTGAATTTTGTAGAATGCGTTACCTGTTTAAATTTCAGATTTTAATTAATTCCACTTCCTGTAATTCTAATTCAGCTTCCTGTGTGGTAGCAAATTTCATTCAAATTCACATTCATGAAATGAGTTCTTCAATTATGAATTTGGCATAACCCTTGCTAAAATAGTGTGAATTAATGTGTGACGAGTTCATAAAGGACTGAAATAAAGAGTCCCTCACAGTATCAAAAGTCACATAAAAAAAGTAGAGCAAATAAGAGCTCCTCTCTGCTTTCTTTTCTCCTCTTACAGCAGTTTTGACAGGCGCTTAATGGCTTTTCCACAGCGGAGGGCCCCAGGAATGTGCAGGCTGGGCTCCGGGTAAAGGAGCTGCGCAGGACTGGGATAGCCACAGATGTCACGGCATGGCCTCTCTGTCTCTTTTCCACTCCATTGAGCTTGTTATAGCCGCTCTCCATACGCACCCTGCCTCCACATCCTCTTCCGAACACGGCCCTCTCCGCGTGAGGCGGGAGCATGGGAGGCCGCTGGAAATGGGTTGTGAAAAAGGGCTCCCAGGGGTCACGTGAAGAGTGAAGGGAGAGAAAGAGAGGAGAGAACGACCCAACACACCTGCAGGATGACCGGGCGCTTCATTGGCTTGCTGCAGGCGGCCGTGCTTAGGCCCATCCAGTGGACCGGTGGTCCTCTTGTCATGCCTTTTGCCCTCGCCCCCTTCCGGCCGCCCACCTGTCTCCCATCATGCCCTCTGTACATCTCTGCCGGGCACCCCCCAAAATTAACAGCACCTCTTGGGCACAGCCTCCCATTAAAGACATCTGTGCATAGGCGAAGAGCAGATAAATCATTTTTGCAGAACAATTTTGATAAATGAGCTGTTCGCTTTGGAGTGCCTGTGCTTCTGCACTCTTTTACCCCAGCGGTCCATGGTCTCTGTTTCCAACATGCTGCAGGCTTTTTTAAACCCATGTATACACACACACATACACACATGCCAAAACCACCTCCTGCCAACAGCAAGGTAGAGGAAGTTGGAAAGAGCTTTAAATAAGGAAATGTTTTAAGGCAAGTATTGCATTATTTGGCAAGTAATACTTCCAGTTAACATTAACAACCTAATTTAGACATAAATTAACACATTGGGGAGACTGGGGCTATTTGCCACACTAGGAAGTGGTCACCAGGGCAATATCTCAACTATAAGGAGTCAAAAGTCCACACAACTGTGTGTTTTCTCTAGCAACGGTTTTGTATGTTGGCTTTAACCGCCTATTACAATATCGTCATATTTTGGGTAAACAAGGAACACAGTAAAACCACTTTGGGATCTATTACCCCTGTCAAATATATAACAAAGCTAGATTTATTTCCATAAACATCAGGTTGGAGCAAGTTGTCAAGTTTAATTTTAATATAATTTATAATTACAATTTCTGTATTCCAAAACATATAGCCTACACTTTTCTTTTTTCTTTTTGCATTTAGTTTTGCATTTCATAATATATTTACTTTTTTTTTTTTTTTTTTTTTTTTTTTTTTTTTTTTTTTTTTTTTTTTTTTTTTTTTTTTTTTTTTTTTTTTTTTTTTTTTTTTTTTTTTTTTTTTTTTTTTTTTTTTTTTTTTTTTTTTTTTTTTTTTTTTTTTTTTTTTTTTTTTTTTTTTTTTTTTTTTTTTTTTTTTTTTTTTTTTTTTTTTTTTTTTTGCTTGCAACTTCCCACGATGCCTCTCTTCGCTCCCGCCCACCAGGGACGCGCTTTGGTCTCATTTACCCATGAACCCCGGCGTTCTTTCCCCCACCCCGCCACATCTTGCCACGGATGACTGTATTTTTGATGTCCAGAGGGGCAGTGCTCCGATTTATCATCTTTTAATGTGACATCTCACATTTATCACTCGGGTGTTAGAACACGCAACAGCAATCGAAAATGAGCTTCATTAGCTGGATATTGTGGCTGTAAGTACGCCGGCTAATTAAATTCACACAGACTCCGCCGACCAGAGAGGCAATTATATTATATGCACACAACATGATGAAGTATTCCTTGCTCTGTTAAAGAGGCAGTGCAGCATGCAAATATTTGTGTGTCGCTGACCCCTCCAGCAGTCTGACGGAGCCGGCCCGGGCATCACAGTCTGCTTGATTGTGTTAATTTGGCTTTTTGAATAATATATCAGGCCTATATCACAGCCTACTTGTGCAATTAAGTAACACCGGAGCCCTGACGAGAAAACCTTACTGTGCATTGATTTTTTTTAAAGTCTCATTGTTTAATCTCATCTTCAAGGCACTTTGGGGAAGGTAAGTGGAATTACAGCTATTCACTTTGAAGTAATGAAATGTTAACCTGCTAAATTCCTGCCCGCTGTAAGGTCAGATCGCCCCTAGGTCACGTTCTGATCTCGGTAATGTTAGCTACAATCAGAATTGTGCACCATTCAGAATTAAATTGAGATTGTCTTTTAAACTCCAATTCAGCTTCTACATTTGAATTGAATTTGAATTGCACTGGCAAACGTTGGAAGTAAAAAATGTAAGGAAGTAAAAAAAAAAATACAATAAATGGAAAGTCAAAAAATTAGTACAACTGTAATTTTTACAAAAATTTTTTTTGACAGAACGATAGACAGACAGACGATAAAAAGAAAGGCATAACATTTGATATCTATCTATCTGTCTGTCTGTCTGTCTGTCTGTCTGTCTGTCTGTCTGTCTGTCTGTCTGTCTGTCTGTCTGTCTGTCTGTCTGTCTGTCTATCAATCTACGTAGATAGACAAAAGGATGGATGTTTGACATGCCATCTATATATACAGTATGTTTGTATTTACTTAATATATTTTATTATATATGAAAAATAATAATTGTTCACTGAATTTTGTAGAATGCGTTACCTGTTTAAATTTCAGATTTTAATTAATTCCACTTCCTGTAATTCTAATTCAGCTTCCTGTGTGGTAGCAAATTTCATTCAAATTCACATTCATGAAATGAGTTCTTCAATTATGAATTTGGCATAACCCTTGCTAAAATAGTGTGAATTAATGTGTGACGAGTTCATAAAGGACTGAAATAAAGAGTCCCTCACAGTATCAAAAGTCACATAAAAAAAGCAGCGCAAATAAGAGCTCCTCTCTGCTTTCTTTTCTCCTCTTACAGCAGTTTTGACAGGCGCTTAATGGCTTTTCCACAGCGGAGGGCCCCAGGAATGTGCAGGCTGGGCTCCGGGTAAAGGAGCTGCGCAGGACTGGGATAGCCACAGATGTCACGGCATGGCCTCTCTGTCTCTTTTCCACTCCATTGAGCTTGTTATAGCCGCTCTCCATACGCACCCTGCCTCCACATCCTCTTCCGAACACAGCCCTCTCCACGTGAGGCGGGAACATGGGAGGCCGCTGGAAATGGGTTGTGAAAAAGGGCTCCCAGGGGTCACGTGAAGAGTGAAGGGAGAGAAAGAGAGGAGAGAACGACCCAACACACCTGCAGGATGACCGGGCGCTTCATTGGCTTGCTGCAGGCGGCCGTGCTTAGGCCCATCCAGTGGACCGGTGGTCCTCTTGTCATGCCTTTTGCCCTCGCCCCCTTCCGGCCGCCCACCTGTCTCCCATCATGCCCTCTGTACATCTCTGCCGGGCACCCCCCAAAATTAACAGCACCTCTTGGGCACAGCCTCCCATTAAAGACATCTGTGCATAGGCGAAGAGCAGATAAATCATTTTTGCAGAACAATTTTGATAAATGAGCTGTTCGCTTTGGAGTGCCTGTGCTTCTGCACTCTTTTACCCCAGCGGTCCATGGTCTCTGTTTCCAACATGCTGCAGGCTTTTTTAAACCCATGTATACACACACACATACACACATGCCAAAACCACCTCCTGCCAACAGCAAGGTAGAGGAAGTTGGAAAGAGCTTTAAATAAGGAAATGTTTTAAGGCAAGTATTGCATTATTTGGCAAGTAATACTTCCAGTTAACATTAACAACCTAATTTAGACATAAATTAACACATTGGGGAGACTGGGGCTATTTGCCACACTAGGAAGTGGTCACCAGGGCAATATCTCAACTATAAGGAGTCAAAAGTCCACACAACTGTGTGTTTTCTCTAGCAACGGTTTTGTATGTTGGCTTTAACCGCCTATTACAATATCGTCATATTTTGGGTAAACAAGGAACACAGTAAAACCACTTTGGGATCTATTACCCCTGTCAAATATATAACAAAGCTAGATTTATTTCCATAAACATCAGGTTGGAGCAAGTTGTCAAGTTTAATTTTAATATAATTTATAATTACAATTTCTGTATTCCAAAACATATAGCCTACACTTTTCTTTTTTCTTTTTGCATTTAGTTTTGCATTTCATAATATATTTACTTTTTTTTTTTTTTTTTTTTTTTTTTTTTTTTTTTTTTTTTTTTTTTTTTTTTTTTTTTTTTTTTTTTTTTTTTTTTTTTTTTTTTTTTTTTTTTTTTTTTTTTTTTTTTTTTTTTTTTTTTTTTTTACATTTTGCTGAAAATTTACAGAACATATACAGAAACAGACTTTGAAAAACAAAAAAAATTCACTGGAGCATAAAGAGTGACAACTAGCCCCAGGCTCCCCTACGTAGGAAGAAATTTGTGCATTGTAAGAAACTGTGTAATGATGAAATAACAAAAAATACATTAAATATGATACAAAAATCTTTTAATATTCCATATATGAATGCATTACACATCCATATTATTTTATTTTTAAAGGGATTATCAAAAAAGTATAATTTTTGAGAAACACTAATATTTCAAATGTTGTGAATGTTTTATTCAGTGTACATGTGTACCAGTGTCAGAAATTAACTTTTTTTCTTAATGGGCTAGAATGATTTTCTAACATGTAACACACAGTATATCTCCACTTCTGTTAAATCAACTTAAATTTAATTATTTCAGTGCAATTATGACTGTACTTAACTACAGTAGATTGACAGATATAAAATATTGCAAAACATTGCAAATGTTTGATAAGAAATTGGGGGCATTTTTGTAACTTTCAGTCCTGGTTAATTTTTTGATACTGATGTGCTCCATAACTTTTGTGCATAGTACAAAGAAATACATGAAAAAGGCTGACAGTGATAACTCACTTTTCACTTTCATTCATTTGACAACCCCACTGAGCATTAAATCACAGTCATAAACATCTGAAAATGCAATTCAACACACATTAATTATTTCAATCAATTTCTGAAAACCTTAAGAACAAGATATTGGGCAACAAAGCAAAAGAAAAATATTAAGAAAAGGCTGTTTTCCTGAAAAAAAATTGTCCAAAAAGTTTTTCAGGTCTTTGGAGGAAGGAAACAGCCAGCACGGTGATTTAACGAAGTTGATGGCACACTTATGCATTTTAAATTACTGCTTTTCTTCACCAGTTCAATTATCTGGCACAATATAACAATCATAAAATAAATTAGGCTTTGCGCTTGAGGGAATTAATGAGGTATCTTTGATGTAATAAAATCAAACAAATATCTAATTAACCATAACCATTACATTATGGTTTACAATTTTTATTAGTCATTGTTAATGGAATAAATCATTAAGCACTGCACTTAAAGTCAAGAAGCACTGCACCACAAATTAAACAAGATTTTTTGTTATGTGAAAAATGTGTTATATATTTGGTGTCTGTGTGGAAGGTTGATTTCATGTCCTTTGGTGTTTTATATGGTCGGCATGCAGCTTATTTGTCCTGTGCATGGAACTACAGAGAAAAAATTTTTTAGCTTAGGTTTCAGTTATATTTAGAACATTTAGAGCAGTTATATTTAGAACATTCAGCTACATTTTAAAGCATTTCAAGCAATTCAGTTGGATTATTAAAAAAAAATGTTTTCAAGGTTCTTTAGATCATATTTTAAGAACCTGTATTTGGCCAGGTAGATATTTATTTATTTAGTCATTTAGCAGACGCTTTTATCCAAAGCGACTTACAAATGAGGACAACAGAAGCAATCAATTGTAGTATTAAAACAACTAAAAACAGATCCCAAACTAAAAGTTAAAACTTTATAAATACTACCTACACACATTTTAAAAATAAAGAATATATAAATAAACTTGCCTTGCCTTGCCTTGCCTAATGAGACAAGTAAATACACTTACGAGCTGCTTTTAACTTCCGCTGATAAAGACTGCTTCTCTCAAAGAGAATTTCTTTACACTGTTTTCTGCTGGCGCTTGAACACACTTTCCTTATTTTTTCCACAACAAATGGCCAAGCAAGCGCAGACACTGACAAGATACGCGATACAGAACGAGACCAAACGCGATATCAGCACGTCTCCACACAGTAAAACTAATATAAAACAGATATAAACCTAAATGTACTTTAGCAGCTAATGTCACAATGGGAATTATTAAACAGCTTATTTAAACAGTAAATCAATTCAAGAAACAGCAATAAAGCAAAGAGTATAATTAATTGTGTGAAGTTTCACCAACTTTAATTTGACAGTCCAACCTTTTGGTTAAAATCTACCTTCCTTATATAGTTGACAGCTGCTTTAATCTATTCCAGAGTGATTTTATTATGGTAATTTGTCATATATCCTTATTTATCCAACCATATTACAAAATTATGATATTTTTGAGGACAGAAATCACACAAAACTGTAATTTCACAGTTTTGAACTAAATGTTTGGAACCAACATACAAAACCAAAAACTGGACTTTTAATCAAAACATTAGTCACTGAGATATAGCACTGATATAAAGCATGCTGGGAACTAAAAAAAAATCCACTGCCCAGTTTCATTTAATGCTACAAAAATGATTTAGGTAGTTTCAACTAAAATTAAGTAAACTTCAGTTTTACATATTTAAGTAGACTGGGCACAATTCAATTAAACAGAAATGAAATGTTCAGCAATTTTGCTGCTTTAACTCATTTGAATTAAGTAAATTTAACAAGCATCAAAATCATTTTCACAGTCTATATCCAGCAAATAGGTAATGCACACATGACAGACTTCATCAGAGACAGCAGAGTGGCCATAAACAGGTCACATCATTGAGACACGCCCACACACCTGCACCTACACCTGCACACACACATCATCATCATTACACACACACTCATTTACTTTCTTTTACGTCCTTATCTCACTACCTTGCTAAAATCCAGTGGTAAACCATAATCCTTCAAGGAAATGCCATTTAATTTTTCATAACTTCTGTAAGATATATAATTTCTCCCATAACTGAGAATGGAATTACCTCTAATGTTCTCTATTACATTTTTTAAAAATGTGTCAAGTTCTTGTACAAATCTGATAAATGCATTTTTATCCTTTTTCCCACAGAAACAGCAGTTTCGGCCCACTGTGTGCAGACGTCTGGCTGGTCTGTGACAGTAAGCATACTTGTATTGGAGTGCAGAGTGAGCAGATTGTGTAAACTGCCTCCACCAGAGGCCTGTGGTTTGTTGTCCTACACTATATGCTAATGGCATCATAATGTTATTTAGATCAATCAATCCTCCTGAGCCTGCTGCATGGCTGGATCAGTGGCGCTAAGGTCAAGAGCAGCAGGGGGGAGTTGAATTTGCACAACATCGCTACAACGCTAAGCAGCCCCCAAGAGGAGCAGACTTTCTCAGTTTGACTCTTTCTTTATCTGTCTGTCTTTCTCACTCTCGCTCACTCTTTCCGTGTCTCATTGCAAGACTGGTCTTTACCCCTCTGTATCCCCACATCATATCAGAAGGCAATGTCAGCTCTCCCACAGACCCTGCTTGGATCACAGTGACCACTGACACACTCGACCAGAGCAAGGCCTGATGGGAGCTTAGAATGTCCAGATCTCATTCACTGACTCACACCAGCCATTATGTCTGTGTGTTAGTAAGTGGGGTCAAATGTAAACATGGCTACTAATAAACATTTTAAGAGATAATTTACATATACATTGGCCCACAAAATAACATGGCCAGTTTCTTTAGTTTATACAAGTATAAAAGGGTATTTTTGTAAATTCATAAAACAAGGTGTGATTCGACGGCTTTAAATTATTAATAATAATAATAATAATAATAATAATAATAATAATAATAATAATAATAATAATAATATATACACACTGTATATACACACACATATTTTATTGTTTATTATAACAGCAACTTTCCAAACAAATTAAAAAAAGACATAAAATATTGATTTGTGAGTGACAACTGACATAAATTAGCACATTTACATGTAGGACATTGGATGACAATAGTCATATTTTAGTGGTTAATATACAAAATGACAAAATAGTCTTCCTAAGACCCATGTAAAATATAAATCAATACGCATTATTGTATATAATGAACTGAAATTGATTATAATATGTATAAATAAAAAAATTTACATTTAGAGTTTACTAAACTCTAGGTTTTACACTACCTGCTCTAGGCAAAATGCTCTATTACAGTGTTAAAGAATAATTAGCGACTTGGAGACTCACATATAATGACTCTCCACATAAGAATGGATCTGCGTTATAGTATTACAATCAATATTCATTAGGTGTGAAGTGTACGCTAGTATCCTCTGCTAACATTAGCATAGCATGATAAATAAGTGGTGTGAAAACAAACTTTTTTTATTAACTTCAATTTGTCATGCGCACTAAAAGCCTCCGGTTTCTCACAAAAGCCACACATAGGAATTGATTTCACGGTAGCTAATGGTGTTAGAATTACAGACATTAATACACAACACGTAACATATGGACCTGGTCACTTAGACAGGTGTCAGCAATTTAGAACAGTTAGACCCTATTTTTCATGCTCTACGGGGCTGAAACCAGGACGGCGAGAAGAAAGCTCTGCATTTTGTAATGAAAGTGTAATGATTCGACGCGGGTGCATCATGGACGAACATCGACGAGACGTCGGCCATCCAGGCTCCGTCTTCCACTCACAAATCATAAAGCGCTTCCAAATGTAAGCTAAGCACACAAACATCGACGCACTTACACACACACACACAAAACACACAAAAACTCCATCAGTCTCCCAGGAGGCCCATAGGAGTTCTCAGTACTATCCTGTCTCCCCTGACGCTTCAGTTCACCAGGTGTTGTCTGCAACAGGCAATTAGTAGAATAGGTGTACCTGTCAATCACAGGGGCTGGAAGATTAGCTGCTTGCCCGTAATTAGTGGGTTAGAGGCTTCTTGGCCCAAAGGATAAAGGCTTTGCCAATAATGGGCCCTGGGGTATTAATTACTGAAGGTCGAAGCTGCAGTAAAGGCCAGGATCTTAAGACAGGCAGGGGGTAAGGGGTCTTATTAAAGTCCTAAAGATGGACTGACAGATGCTGAGAGGCGAGGAAAACAAAAGAAGCCACTCACCTCATGTCGGCGGCCGTGGAGCGGCAGATGCCAGCGAAAATAACCACAGTGGAGGGGTTCAGCCAGAGTTCATTCAGAGGAGAGGTGATGTAGTGGACCTGCCACCGGCTTACTGGGCCCTGGAGGCCCCCGGGGCCGGCCCTGTTTCTGCCTCCTCGTAACGGCATTAAAGCCACCGAGAACCACGGCCACATTTCACGGCCCTCCCGCGGTGGCCCGTGCTGCAGCTGACGGGCGGCCGCACCTCGGTACACATGTAAGCGCGGCACTCATGCTTCCTGGCAGGCCGTGGATGAGGTGTTGTTCTAGATTAATGTGCCGTCCCATTCTTGATAATGTTCATGAGTGTAATTTACGATGCCTCTAAATGAAGACCTGAAGAATGGAGGGAAAATCCCTGACCTGTCTCCAGATTTCAATATCCCACTCTGTCTCTCGCCAGGTCACAACAGGATGCTTCGACTCACACTCGTGCACTGGCAGGAAAAACGACGGCTGTTAGAGTGCGGGCTGGGGTCGACTGCCATCAGATTTATTCACTTGAAGACAGGCTTTCAGTTTGGCGAACGAATGAGAACCTGATCGACGGATGCTGAGGAAAGAAAGCAGAGAATATAAAACTTCAATAGGGGCAAATTTTATACAAAATAGTCTTTCCCAAAATTCCCTTCTTCCCAAACGGCCTGTGAATCACTTGTCAAAGGAAAAATCTGGCTAGGTGAACCTGTTGAGGCTGGATCTCCATCCAGAACCGGCACATAGTTGGTCAAGAAGGCAAACAGCTCAGACTTGGAAAGTTAAACCTGAACCGATGACCAGCAGAGGGCAGCGTAGCTTCCACAGGTTTAGCCAGCAGGTTACTAATAAATCTGTGCTCATGTAAAACTCTGCACCTGTGACTGGCCACGGGTTCTGATCTGAGACGAGCCATCCGGTGCATAGTAAACATGTCACTGGCCCTGCTCCTCACAGCGCAGTTTATCCATACAATTAGACTGCAGCCGTAAATAAACATGAGGCAGATTTGTATGCACTTTACCAGCAGAACCCTGACAAAACCCCATCCTCTCTCCCTTAGGGGAGAATGTAGAATCAGGTAAGGCATTCTGCATCTGCATCTTTTTTACGAACCAAAATCAGATCTCCTCACTATTCCTTAACATCAAAGTCTGACTAAATCTCATGTGATCTCTACTGTAGATCACATTTCACTCCTAAAATCATTAATAGAGAGAGAGAGAGAGAGAGAGAGAGAAGAGAGAATTTTTTTAATTATTAATTTATTTTTAATGACATGAAAATAATGTCAAAAAATGTAATGGCAAAAATATAGTTATAAAAATTAAAGTAAATCTTTTTTATGTCTTTCTTTTGACCTTACAATAAAATATGACCTGGGTTTCAGAGATTCAACTGACCTCTTTCTAACATTTTTCTTGACATTTTCTGGACGGTGTAAAATTGTAAACATTTGCAGCTTATTAGATAGATCACTAAATGATTCCGAATTTGTATAAAAGCAAAAATGAAATTGTCTTTTTCAGAGGTTATTGAGTTTAGAGAAAGAAAAACAGCTCAAGTGAATAAAAGAAACAAAGAACCAGTGTGTGCAACTGTGTTGCATAAACAGGGTTTAAAAAGTTTATAAAGACAGAAAAAGAAAAAGATAACATCTACATCATATAGTACTCATTATAATGTCCTTTATGGCAATAAATATAGCAGCCGGTAAGGCTAAACATTACCTGACATTCGATATCTTTAATCTAATGTTCTCCACAGGGAACATCATAGGGTACCAATGAGTGTTACCCAGCATTCCCAGCAGTCCTGTGTGACAGAGATTAAAGAAGAGTAAACAAAATGCTCTGCTGATCTCTCCTTTTCTCTCTGACACACGTTATTACACTGACACCTGTGCGTAACATGTGGAACTTAATGTCTTTTCATTTGCCATTTGTTTCCTCCTAAACAAGGCAGGGCTGTGGGTGCTGTGTGTCTGGTGTAAAAGATGCCTGGGGAACGCCAGCTGTGGATTTACAGTCAAGCACGCAGTCGTCCAGAAACCCGCTGTAAAGGTCCAGCAGCTGATAAGAGAAAATCAGTTCCTTTTCTCGATTCTTGTGATGCTGCAGTGTGTTGAACAGATTTGTACGGGCGAGACTGAACAGGTGCAGGGACGAGGAGGCATTGTTGCAGAGATAGAGCCAATTTCTGCCTGTGTGCAAGAATGCATTTATTTTTGGACATCTAACAAGCAATAATTATTTTCTTTTGTAATCAGTCATTTATAATTCTATTTAAAAAAGAATGCAAAATAAAGCTATATAAAAAGAAAATTATTAGGAATGAACTATTTATTATTTTTCTCATAAATAACAATAAATAATTATCACACCTGTTTTAAAAAGGCCTGTGCCTGATCGATGCCTAGTAAACTTGTCACTGGCCCTAATCAGTAAATAATAAATACAAATTAAAAAATTAAAAAATTAAATAAAGATAGAAAAATTATCTATAAACATATTTTAGCAATATATTTAATAAAAAAATATATATTATACATTAGTAAACCATATAAATACATTTATATTTTAAATATTATTAAAAATTAATACATTATTTCAAATTAATTCAATAATTTTTTCATATTTTATTATATTTAAATAATTCTAAAATCAAAGTTATTGCTATCAAATATTGCTATGTGTTGATCACAGGTAGATGTAATTTGTCTTCTCACACACTTCATACAAAGTGCAGTTTGAGCATCTCAGTAGGTTATAGCCCCGGGGGCCAGCTCTCTCCGCCTCCTCATGTGGTTGTTGTGGCAGCTGGTCGCCAAGGGGAAGCCCAACCCTCAGCACACCCTGAAGCTCTGACTCTGGTTTTGATTCAGTCACCTGGCCAGCTTTAATTCAACTGCAAGCCCACACTAATCGCTAGCAGAGGCCTTTTCTCATTCTTCCTGCAGCTTCACATGCTGATTGCATTCCTACTCCCCCTCTTGTTCCATTCTGGGAAAAATCTGGACTGGTGGATGTGTGCGACTGCTTCCCCCGAGTTTCCCACTTTGATCCAATACGATTCATATGTTTTCTCTAATTAAGAGGGATTTCATTCGCCTTTCCTGAATAAAAAGAGAAAACTCAGTTTTCGTTCACGCTCGCATCCCACCTCATGTTTATTTTTCTTTCATTTCAAAGCCCAAGTTGATTCTGAATCCGGCCCGAGACTGAGAAAGCAGAAAGACATTAGAGATAATGAGAGTAAACTTGGAGTTCTTCAACTTCGAATTTCGAGGTAACGCTGGAAAAAATCTGTGAAACTTAGTGAATGAAATGTCATAAAAGTGCTAAATCTTTCTCTCTCCCTTTCCACCCATGCCCGCTTGGAAGGGACCCAGAGCCATTAGTAGGCATCAGTTCTGGCTGGTGTTGGCTGGAGTTAATAGTGTGTCTCCAGTCCATCAGGCCAGTTTGCTGGGTGGCACAGGGCTAACTCCTCCTCGGTGGCCCCTAACGGTTTATGGGGAGTCGCCTGCGCTAAGCACTGCTCCTCTATGGTTCTGCAATCTTCCATTATCCCACGCTTTCAACATCCTTCCTGGATCAATGACACAATAGGGCTCTCAGTGCTAGAGTTTTCCATATTCACACACAAGAAGGATATCAATATAGATTAGACTAACTAAAATAGCCCAACTTGCCAATCCCTGTGGCTTCTCTTTGACTTCACCAAATCAGAATCCTTGCAATAAATATACTAACGTGACCTTTAATTTTAACGTAAAACTTCTCATATTTGTGAAAAATGAATTTTGGACGCTATGCTAGTAGTAGTAGTACAGTAAGTAGTCATTCAGCAGACATTTTTATTTAAAGTGACATACAGTACTCTTATAACAGGGCCAATCCCTCTGGAGCAACCTGAGGTTAAGTGCCTTCCTTAATTGCTCAATGGTGCATGACTAGGATAAAGTGGAATCTGGACTTTCTCATATGGTGTTTTCTGTGTTGATTGTAGGAGAAAATTTAGGGAATCTATTTAGAAATGGGAAAATTGGAGCTAAGAGTACTATGCTCTGATTAAGACCTGAAAGCAGATTATGCTAGAAAATCCAGCTTAAACTGAGGAGGTGTGTTTTGAAACATGGTAGCAGGTTTTCAGATGATTGTTAGCTATTCCAAGCTGTTATTGGCTAGTTGACCGGATAGTATGTTGCAAAAACCATCCAATCCAAACTGGATTGGAGCCTATGTTGCTAACACCAAACAAGAACTGAAATATAAAAAAAAACTAAAATTGAAACTATAGCTAAATGAAAACATAACTGGGGAACACTGAAGCTAATCCAAAATACATTTTGATGATTCCAAAACTAACTAAAATAAATATAGGCCACAAATGAAATCCCACAATCCCAAACACATCCCACAACATTTTTTAAATTATACCAGTTAGTGCATTAACTTTGGCAGCTCTTAAACATTAAAACTAAAAATCTAATAAAATTTAAAAGACAAATTGAAAATAAAATTGAAATAAAAATTACATAAAAAATGGTAATAAACCTACTAAGACAGCTAATGACCAGCTTGGACTAGCTAAAGATCGGCTAGAGCCCAGCTACCATGTTCCAAAAGTCTCATTCACTTTAAGATGGATGTTCAAGCAGGGATAAGTCATTTGTAAAACATTATAAACTGATGCTTGTTGTAATCTCTATGTAAACTCTATGTTACCAACCCTTAACAACAACTATACCCAGCCCTGCACAGCTATATGGTACACTGTATGTGCACTTTTTAAAACAAGTATCTCTTAAGGAGAAGTCGTGGCCTAATGGTTAGAGAGTCGGACTCGTAACCCAAAGGTTGCGGGTTCGAGTCTTGTACCGGCCGGGCTTGTAGGTGGGGGGAGTGAATGTACAGCACTCTCTTCAACACCCCCAACTGCTCCCCGGGCGCCGCAGCAAAAAAAATGGCTGCCCACTGCTGTGTGTGTGCACTTTGGATGGGTTAAATGCAGAGCACTAATTCCAAGCATGGGTCACCATACTTGGCCACATGTCACGTCACTTGAAAACATAATCATAAACAATCCAAATTTCCCTAATGAAATTATTATCTGGGTCTAGCATGGATCATCATTTGTGGTAAAGCAGTATGCAGTGCAGCATAAAGCCAAATGCCCCCTGGAGCTATTATTCCATAATTTTGATTTAGTATTCCAGGAATCCACAGAGAGGACTGCGGGATTACTACTATGGCCTTGAGTATCTAAGAGAGGCTCGGGTGGCTGTCAAACTTTCCACACAGTCCCTGAAAACACTATACAGGCAGTATATAGCACAGCAAGTGCATTAATGCACTGATTGGTCCATGGGAATACGTACTGAAGAAACAGATGTACTCCTGGCAGGATTTCTCATCGATGGACAAGGACACCACGTTTTCATAAGGGTGCATGGCCTATGGGTAACATAACCTAGCTTTGACACTTAGCCAACCACATTTTTGAACGTACTTCTCTCCAAATCAAATACGACCCTTGTCCTGATTCTTCAGCCAGAGAGAGCGAGGGGAATCAAGGGACAGTGTTATCATTAACGAAAGTTTTATATAACTAATTATATAACGATAGAGTGAAAACTAAATTGGAAATAAAATCTAAATAAACTAAATTAAAACCTCAGATCTATAATAACCTTTTCAAAAAAAAAAAAAGTCTTGAGTTAGCAAGATCAGCTTTAGTCCTCCAGCATGTGACATCCTCTCTAGACAATTCAGACGAAAGAGTATCAGTCACCTTGCTGGACGGGCCTTCAAATTAAGACATCGGTGAAGCTCTGTTTGGATTTTCTCTCACTTACACGCACACACACACACACTTTTCCACTCACTCTGGAGAATACAGATTGTGAAGCAGCAGTGAAAAGCTCAAACAAAACAAACACACCACAGACCCTGACTCGCTCTGACATACCCCTTATGCATAAGTAAGGCTATTCGCTTCTATTGTCTTTGAAAAGTGATATTCTGAATATTCAACATACAGCTCTTTGTTTTTCTGGCCTCTGGTCCCAGATATGAATGTTAATATTGACAAAGGCCGAGGCATTTTCCAACACCTCAATTCTGCCACAGGTTTTTCTGGGATGTTGCTGAAAAAAAAGCACAACCTCTCAGAGAAAAGTAAGCAAACGTTGTTACCTGGGCCCCTGAGCACTGAATGCAACAGTCAGGCCCCTTCTCTCTCACACAACGTCCCACGGGGGAAGTTTTTTTTACTGGTTATAGCAGTGAGAGAATGAGGCCTTGGGCAGTGCAACCGACACGAGTGTTGCACAGAAAACATGTAACTGCAAGAAGCTGATGAAATCTTACATGCTTGAGAGTTTTGAAGCTGCATATGCACCAAGTCTGCTGATTATGAATAGAGTCTTTTCATTAATTCGACTGCATACGAACATGGGACATGAAATCTGCATGAGAGAGAGAGAGGTGGATTAGCTCCAAAACACCCCGAAGGAAGTGGGGTGTACTGAACTGGAACAAACCAGTCTCCAGCCCGAGGGAGAGGAGCATGTGTAACAAAGCAAATACAAAGCTACCCATAGACCTCTGAGTGCCCCCTCATCTTGAAACACTCCACCATGTCACCTGTGCACGAAACAATCTGAACTCAGGAGGCTGGCGCGTGTTGGATTAATCTGAAACGACTGGCATGTATCAATGGTGCAAATAAGAAGATTATCTTTCCGTGTTGTTTATGGCTTTATTTCAAAGACAAGCATGGTGAAAATCATCCAAACCCAGATGATATGCAACATTCAAACACATTTTGATGGAACGATCATTATGTGTTTTATTGCATAGCACTGGCGAATGGCCTCGGAGAGGTTCCAATCGTAGGACGTGACATGCAATATTATCTCTGGGCATAACAGCAGCATAAAGTATCAGAGGATGGCTAGCATCTGGATATGAAATTAAGCTTTTATTGCTGGTGCGTAGTGTTGGGGAATACCGTATTTCAGGAGACTGTACGGGACAAGGGATTGCTTTCAGAGATATCTGCCTTTTTAGAGATGTATAATCTGATTTGCCAATTCCAACATGGGCTGATAGTCAATTCAATACATTGTAAAACACCATTAATGCCTTAGATTTCCTCTATGCTGTTGATAGCCCTCTAGGATGACCAACAACAGCATCCACTACCACAAAACAGAAAGAATTATGTCTGATAATTGTGGTAAATGGTATAAAATACTGCATGCACAACAGACATTGATTTTCAACCCAAGCATGCATCAGTCTGGTGGCACTGAGTAAGACACTTAACTTCAGGTCACTCCAGGGGAAATGGAACTGTATTCAGAGCACTGGAAGTCACTTTAGATGAAGGTAAATCAACTACATGACTATTAGCAGATCCACAAAGAATCTGCACTCACAGGATTGAGACTCTGCTAAGGCTTGTCTGTTACTGTCATACTTTAGCAACTGTTGTCGTTCGGCATTTTAAACTGTTTCAGCCTGTGTTTTCCAAACGAACACTACTAGCTATTGTACAGCCTTTCATATTGATTACTGTGATAACTTCACAGTTCATAGGGAATGTGTTGTAGAAATGTCATTCTGCTTTGAAGTTTAAATCACTTTTTTGCACAATGTACCATTTCTTCAAATGTCAAACTGACCCTTAAGACCTAAAGTGAAGAGGTTGATTGACTTCAAAGCAGAACAGCAAATAAAAATGCTTTGCAATGTCAAAACTAATTTCAGCCCAAGATAAAGTCACAATTTACTCAAATACTAAAATAAAATAAAGTAAGGTTTAAAAAATCTAAGAAAGAAAGAAAATGCCCTCTGTGCAGGGCCATGTTGTAATTTGCTTTCAACCGGCAAAACTATGGGAGCAAGCGCGAAGGAGCCCCTGTTTACTTTGCTGATCTGTATGAATGATATAGTGTAGTCCAGGGGAGGTGTGGACGAATCATGTTGATAGCCCGACTGCTGTTATGAAAGAGAGCCCGGAAAGCCTTTACTTCCTGTATGACACACTCTCCATTTCCAGCCTGCACACATTTCTCACACAGAGGGTGGCAGAGCCACGCAGCACTGGGACACTTACGGAGCTAAAACAACATCCTGAAGGAGGAGGTTACCGGGCCTTAGAGCCAGCGGGGTTTGCCGTCTAGGGAATGCTTGTCAAGGCTGCGTTAATAAGAACATAAGGAAGGACTGCGGGTGAAATGCCCCTCCTGACGGCCGCTGCCTTTTAAATAATCCTATGAACTTCCAAAATCAACCAAAAGAAGGTTAATGACGCCCACCCAGGTAGAAGTCATTATGCCAGTGTCAAAAAGTAGATTACTGTGGCCCTAGGTAACATCTAATATGTACTAACAATTTGTAATTTTGTTCTCATAATGGCTGTGAAGAGGGATAGCAAAGCTTCACGACCCAGATTGGTTTACAGCATAACTTTTAATTGAAATAGATTTCTTTGCTTTGTATATCACTCTTTAAGCTATCTTTTCGTCTCTCATCTCACTGAGGGACTTCAATTCACTCTTACACTCTACTGTTTTACTAGTTTGAAGTCAAGTCTCGCCGGCGCGCAGTAATCATTAGCATCCTCCTCGTAAACTCCCTAATTTGTGCTTTGTAATCGCTCCTCATATCCAAATAAAGCAATACCCTCCCTACCTGTCATAAGGGTGGGCATCTTCATCTAGCCCTCAGCGCTACAACATTAGGAGGGGTTAATCTACACAAGATCCGCCACATGCACTACTTATACTCGGAGTTAATAAGACTAAAGCATTATTAGCCCGGCTCCATAACATTCCCCTGTAATAACGCCGCCAGCTGTCAATCACCAGCACAATTAAATTGTTTAATGAATAAATTTGCATAGATAATGGTGTGGCTGTAGGAAACATCTGGTTCCAGCAGTTTAATGACATACCTTGCATCAGGCCCCCATATGGAATGATAAAGAAAATGCTGTTTTGATGCTAACTAAATGAAAAGTATCACTCAGATTAATCTGGGCTTTTAAAGCAATACCCTCCCTACCTGTCATAAGGGTGGGCATCTTCATCTAGCCCTCAGCGCTACAACATTAGGAGGGGTTAATCTACACAAGATCCGCCACATGCACTACTTATACTCGGAGTTAATAAGACTAAAGCATTATTAGCCCGGCTCCATAACATTCCCCTGTAATAACGCCGCCAGCTGTCAATCACCAGCACAATTAAATTGTTTAATGAATAAATTTGCATAGATAATGGTGTGGCTGTAGGAAACATCTGGTTCCAGCAGTTTAATGACATACCTTGCATCAGGCCCCCATATGGAATGATAAAGAAAATGCTGTTTTGATGCTAACTAAATGAAAAGTATCACTCAGATTAATCTGGGCTTTTTGACAGAGATTAAATCACTTAGTGAGAGTGATTCTGGCATGTTACAAGCCTCACAGTTAATTGCTTCAGGAGGAGCCGGCCTCGTGTCTCGCTTTCGCCGGCAAACAGAGCCGCCTGCCCGAGAAGTCACAGTTTTTTCCTCGCTGCATTTCAATATTGCAAAGGCATCAGGAATTTCGAGTCAGTGCCAAATTAAATGCAAATTGGCTTGCCGGTGCTATCACATCTGGCTGAACTATTCCTTAAAATCTTTATGTGCTGTTTTTACAGTTAAGATGAACAATTGCCACTACATTGCTAATTTCTTCTGCATGAACACTCTATGCTGCCAAGATATACATTTGAAACTTGTGGGCTGAGAACAGGATGTGCTTTTAATCATGGAGGAGCTGCAGAAACGCGGACATCGGTATCATTACCGTACGATTCAAATCATGCGATACTCAGCATCGCCATCATTACAACACAATCGCTTGCCATTTATAAATGTATGTGCATTTGAGGAACAGATTTAACCAAAACGTCTGCATCTACATAGTCTTTTCCTTTCCTTCTCTGAATGAGAATCATCATTTCCAACTGCTTGAAGATATGATGAATTTTAAAAAGTTTCATGGTCATTTCAAACCAACAAAATTGTCTTGAATCACAAAATGTAAATCATTACACCTGTCAAACTGGACTTATTTTTATATCTAAGACATTGGGATCACTGTCCGTGCATACTGAGATTGTACAGGGCGATAATGTTACTGTCTGTGCATGTCTTCAGAGCATTTTGATCTACACATCCCTTCAGCTTCTAAATACATCTGCATAGTAAAAGATTTTTCAAAACAAAATTAAAAATCTTTTCATTTGATGACTGAACTGACTTTGCATCAACATTTCACTTCACTCTACTATTTTGCATCATAAATCCGCAATCAATCAATAACTGACAGGTATATTTTCTCCATCTAAATAAGGATAGCTTATTTAGATGGAGCTAAAACAACAACGTTTTTATTTTTGTTTTACACTTCTGGGAATTATCTTAATGGCTATAATTGACATAAAAAAATAAATATAAATAAGAAATAAATAATATACTTATACATAAAAGTCACTATATTCTATAATTCTTAACAGAGAGCTGATTTTAAAGAACAATAAAAGTAAAATTAAAATGGTCAAAATATACGCAATGAGCTAATTAAATTGATACATTAAATGTGTAACATTATTGCAAATTGCATTACAATATTTCATTGCTTTTGCTATTTTTTCAATATCAGAGCTGCTGCTGTATTTAAACTTAAAAATGTTTGTTGTATAGTTCAGTTACTTGCATTCTAAAAACTTGCATTCTTACGTGACCAGGAAACAAAGAAAATCATGAAAGATTTCTCATCATGTATAGATAGGCTACATCTCAAGCTATAGAGCAGATCCTAAGACCAATGCAGACTGTAAAATGTTCTTATAATATAAAATTATTATTTCACCTACTTCAGCAGGGCTTATGCAGCAACTGGGACAGACATCCAGTAAACTTAATTTCTGCCTAAAAGCATCATTCTAATTTGGTTTACAGCACCACTGCACCACAGCAGGCTACTATGAGAACTCCAAAATGAACAGTTAAATCCAGACTCAGTAATCTATGTAAGAAGAATGGGAAGCAATGCTTTGAAATCACCACAATTTTTACAACTATCTGTGAATATTAAACTGGATTAAGAGTATTTTAACAGTGAAAAAAAATCACCTTTAAATACTATGAGCTGTCTTAGTCCCTAAACATTCAGGCCCATGTCTTACATGCAGGAAACAGTCCTAAAGTAATGTCTGCATCCTTATTTATTCCAAAGACTGTAAGCTATAGATTTTCCTTGAACATCTGACATTCAACTAAGTTATTTCAAAACTTTTAAGAGAAGGCCACATGAGATTGCAAAGCAATCAGTAGCGTTCCTTTAACATCCTTTCACGTCCCTGCAGCCCAAGACCCACAGTCCGGGTCCGGTTAAAGGTCTCCTCCTCATGAGGATTTTGGAGGAGCGCAAGTATTTCTCCCCTGAGGAGCATGTTTAGAAAGTACATCACGAGACTGCCATCGTAATGAGAAAGACGTCTTCAGCCAGGCGATTCTGACAGAACCAGGAAAGAAGGTTCCTGATTAAAACACACAGAGAGAAAGATTAAGAGAGGAGAAAAGGCAGCTAGAGCTCATGCACTTAATTGTATTTCTTTTAAAACACATTAAGTTTGGTGGCTCAGCGGAGAGAGGCTTGGGAAATGGGGAACTGGATTAGGTGCTGCGAGGGAGGGGGGCTCATTAATGTTGTTATTATGTTTGGTACATGTTTGTTTGAAGATCCTGGTGTGCTCTGTGTTGACATATTGAGAAGGCTGCCTTGAGGGACCCTTAACACACAGCCGGCTGCACTCGCACTGAAAGACTTATTGTTGCGGCCCACGTTCAGGGCGATAAAGGTCAGTGGCTTTCTAGTGAAGTCCGAGTCCGAGACCCTGAGGAGAGAGGTTTTATTTAACAAAATTACAGTATGTGAGTCAGTGGATTCGCATTGTCATTGTTAAACGGCGACTGCAGCTGGCTGAGAGGACACTCCTAATGGCTTGAACTCAATTACTGACATGTACCTGTCGGCTCGGCTATATCCGATACTCCATGACGAGTCTCTAAATCAGCAGAAACCATTGATTCTCGCGGGTCCCAATTATCGATTCTGATCAGTAGTTTGAGTCGTTACCCAAAACCCTGAGGACAAATAAGGACTACTTTATTTAAAGAGCAATTCTCACGGTGCAACTTATCAGAAAAAGGAAAGCGCTCCCGGCCTGGGTAGCTGTGTCCTCATGCCAGAGGTTTTAAGGGCTGAAAAATTAGTTTATGGTTTCGGAAATATGTTTTGAGCAAGAAAGGGTCTCCAAAATAGACAAAGGCATATCTGCCAAGAGCAAGGAGTGGCTGGAATGTCCTTGTATTTTTTTTGTGTTTTTTTTATTTAGCGTGGGTTGAATGAAGAGAGGTTTGTCTGGCTAGTGTTCGCCAAACCCACACATGCTCCTTTGAGTGCATTTGCACTCAACACACACACACACACACAAACATACAAATACACAGATCTGCATTGTCTGTTCAAGTGCACTCCCCACGCTAAGACACACCTCAATACCACTGACCCAACCTCAGTCTGGCGTTTCCATCAAAAACACATTGCATCAAAACAGCTGCTGAGACTCTCAGAAAACCCCCTCTTTAGTATTTTTCATCATATTATTTCTGAATGCTTGCACTCTATACCCAAATGGTCAATAATACCTGCAGAAAGATGTACGTTAGCATTGCTAATCTCAATGGCACTTGCTTGGCTGGAGCAGGACAGGCCATGTTGTTCTGAGCCAGTGACCTGAATTTAATCATGTGACTCATGATTCTAATATTCAGGCACTGCTAAAACATGTAATATAATGAAATATTTGCAATTTGAATGTTTGCTTAAAAAATGTCAGTCCATTTCACAAAAAAAAATAAAAAATACAATAAAATCAGGAACTGTTTTTTGCAAAAATAAATAAATAAATAAATGTGCAATTCATTTCACAAAAACTAAACAAATGAATAAAAATCTGTAAAAAACAAATCGAATAAAAAATGTTGTTGTGGAAACTATTTTCATTCATAAATTGCTAGTGAATTTAACAAACAATTACAAAGAAACGGCAAGTTATAAATTGAATTAAACATTAATTTTTTTAAGTAAATAGAATTTTCTCATAAAACATACTCCAATAAAATTTGTCTGTAATGATATTTGCAATGTAAATGATGTTTGCAAAAAAAGAATGTCAGTTCATTTCACAAAAATCAAAGTACAATTCTATTATTGTTGTTTTTATGGGGGGAATTGTGTTAACCCATTTCACAAAAACAAATAAATATCTAAATAAAAATCTGGCACTGCTAAAACATCTACAACACTGAAAAAAAATTCTGGTGTAGGAAACAAAATTATTTGGAGCAGGTTTTCACTCAGAAATTGCTACTGAATTTCACAATTACAAAGAAACAGCAAGTAACACATCGAATTAAACACAAAATTTTGAAGAAGAAAAACTGAAATAGTATTTTCTTGTAAAACATACTCCAATAATCTTAAAAATTATTTTTACAGTGTATAATATGGCTAAGTAAATATTTGCAGTTTGAAAGTTGTTGGCAAAAAAAAGGTTGGATAAACAGATATTTTGAATGACTGTCAAATCAATACGGCCATGCAAAACCTGGACCATTTGATTTGAACAAACCAACAGTCCAATTTTTGAGCCAATGTTGGCTCAAAAACATCGAAAAGCACCACAAAATCAACCACCAACTATATATAACGCAAAGTTGTCATTGCACATTGCAGTATTATGATTATTTTGATACAATAGCATAAAAAGTATGTAGGCCTATGTAAAACATTTCTGCCATAAATTAAACACATAGCAATCAACTTTTCAAACTTTCACTGCTGTTCTAGAGTGTGTAGCCACAAGGACACACACTGGTGGTAGGGCCACTGTGAGGTGCCACCTTGGCACATCGAGCACCTTCGGCGGCAGACGAATTCAACAAAAGACAGGATGGAGTGGCATGCGATATGTCGCTTCCGCTCCTCTAAAACAAGGGGGCTGAGCGTTTTCGCACTCCATGAATGCATTGCAGCGTGGCTCAGCGGGCTGTTAATCTGTTTGCACATTTGTGGCGCTAACAATGTGTTGACAACACGCTGACATCACACAGATGTCAGACGCATCTGCCTCTTCTGGCCCATGAATATTAATGCAAAGCGCTTTGTCTCCTCCCATTTACAGCAGGCCCTCGCTTTTTGTCGGTACTCATTTACACCAGCTCGCACTTGTTTTCTTTACCTCTGCACTGTTCTTTTCTTTATTCGCTTTCTCTCGCCCCTTCTCATCTTATTGTTTGATCAAGTGATATGCTTCATTTCCCTCTGTGTGGGAAACACTTGCTCTAATCGGGAAATGTTTCACTTCCGCTTTAGCAAAGGTGTCATTTTTGTTGGTTTGTGTATTCTCTTTCATAAAACGTAAAGGAAAGCACGCAAAACCCTCTGCAGTGTAATAAAGAGGAGGATTTGGCTTTAAACCATCAGTTTTTCTTCTCTATCGAACTCAAGGTCTAGGCAACATAAGGCCAGGGTGGCAGAGAGGCACCTAATCAAAGCTGCCAGAAAATACTAATTACATATTGACTGGCCAACAACAAATATGATAAAGCTATTTTTGCAACAAATTTTGACGTGTTAGAAAAAAATAATATAAAGACTAATTAAATAATATAAGTGTAATAAAATGTGTATTTTGGATGTTTTCTTTCCACTAGTCTAAAAGAAGACATGTTATGGAAGCAAAATAGCCCAAAATCTCATGAGTCAGTGGATTCGCATTGTCATTGTTAAACGGCGACTGCAGCTGGCTGAGAGGACACTCCTAATGGCTTGAACTCAATTACCGACATGTACCTGTCGGCTCGGCTATATCCGATACTCCATGACGAGTCTCTAAATCAGCAGAAACCATTGATTCTCGCGGGTCCCAATTATCGATTCTGATCAGTAGTTTGAGTCGTTACCCAAAACCCTGAGGACAAATAAGGACTACTTTATTTAAAGAGCAATTCTCACGGTGCAACTTATCAGAAAAAGGAAAGCGCTCCCGGCCTGGGTAGCTGTGTCCTCATGCCAGAGGTTTTAAGGGCTGAAAAATTAGTTTATGGTTTCGGAAATATGTTTTGAGCAAGAAAGGGTCTCCAAAATAGACAAAGGCATATCTGCCAAGAGCAAGGAGTGGCTGGAATGTCCTTGTATTTTTTTTGTGTTTTTTTTATTTAGCGTGGGTTGAATGAAGAGAGGTTTGTCTGGCTAGTGTTCGCCAAACCCACACATGCTCCTTTGAGTGCATTTGCACTCAACACACACACACACACACAAACATACAAATACACAGATCTGCATTGTCTGTTCAAGTGCACTCCCCACGCTAAGACACACCTCAATACCACTGACCCAACCTCAGTCTGGCGTTTCCATCAAAAACACATTGCATCAAAACAGCTGCTGAGACTCTCAGAAAACCCCCTCTTTAGTATTTTTCATCATATTATTTCTGAATGCTTGCACTCTATACCCAAATGGTCAATAATACCTGCAGAAAGATGTACGTTAGCATTGCTAATCTCAATGGCACTTGCTTGGCTGGAGCAGGACAGGCCATGTTGTTCTGAGCCAGTGACCTGAATTTAATCATGTGACTCATGATTCTAATATTCAGGCACTGCTAAAACATGTAATATAATGAAATATTTGCAATTTGAATGTTTGCTTAAAAAATGTCAGTCCATTTCACAAAAAAAAATAAAAAATACAATAAAATCAGGAACTGTTTTTTGCAAAAATAAATAAATAAATAAATGTGCAATTCATTTCACAAAAACTAAACAAATGAATAAAAATCTGTAAAAAACAAATCAAATAAAAAATGTTGTTGTGGAAACTATTTTCATTCATAAATTGCTAGTGAATTTAACAAACAATTACAAAGAAACGGCAAGTTATAAATTGAATTAAACATTAATTTTTTTAAGTAAATAGAATTTTCTCATAAAACATACTCCAATAAAATTTGTCTGTAATGATATTTGCAATGTAAATGATGTTTGCAAAAAAAGAATGTCAGTTCATTTCACAAAAATCAAAGTACAATTCTATTATTGTTGTTTTTATGGGGGGAATTGTGTTAACCCATTTCACAAAAACAAATAAATATCTAAATAAAAATCTGGCACTGCTAAAACATCTACAACACTGAAAAAAAATTCTGGTGTAGGAAACAAAATTATTTGGAGCAGGTTTTCACTCAGAAATTGCTACTGAATTTCACAATTACAAAGAAACAGCAAGTAACACATCGAATTAAACACAAAATTTTGAAGAAGAAAAACTGAAATAGTATTTTCTTGTAAAACATACTCCAATAATCTTAAAAATTATTTTTACAGTGTATAATATGGCTAAGTAAATATTTGCAGTTTGAAAGTTGTTGGCAAAAAAAAGGTTGGATAAACAGATATTTTGAATGACTGTCAAATCAATACGGCCATGCAAAACCTGGACCATTTGATTTGAACAAACCAACAGTCCAATTTTTGAGCCAATGTTGGCTCAAAAACATCGAAAAGCACCACAAAATCAACCACCAACTATATATAACGCAAAGTTGTCATTGCACATTGCAGTATTATGATTATTTTGATACAATAGCATAAAAAGTATGTAGGCCTATGTAAAACATTTCTGCCATAAATTAAACACATAGCAATCAACTTTTCAAACTTTCACTGCTGTTCTAGAGTGTGTAGCCACAAGGACACACACTGGTGGTAGGGCCACTGTGAGGTGCCACCTTGGCACATCGAGCACCTTCGGCGGCAGACGAATTCAACAAAAGACAGGATGGAGTGGCATGCGATATGTCGCTTCCTCTCCTCTAAAACAAGGGGGCTGAGCGTTTTCGCACTCCATGAATGCATTGCAGCGTGGCTCAGCGGGCTGTTAATCTGTTTGCACATTTGTGGCGCTAACAATGTGTTGACAACACGCTGACATCACACAGATGTCAGACGCATCTGCCTCTTCTGGTCCATGAATATTAATGCAAAGCGCTTTGTCTCCTCCCATTTACAGCAGGCCCTCGCTTTTTGTCGGTACTCATTTACACCAGCTCGCACTTGTTTTCTTTACCTCTGCACTGTTCTTTTCTTTATTCGCTTTCTCTCGCCCCTTCTCATCTTATTGTTTGATCAAGTGATATGCTTCATTTCCCTCTGTGTGGGAAACACTTGCTCTAATCGGGAAATGTTTCACTTCCGCTTTAGCAAAGGTGTCATTTTTGTTGGTTTGTGTATTCTCTTTCATAAAACGTAAAGGAAAGCACGCAAAACCCTCTGCAGTGTAATAAAGAGGAGGATTTGGCTTTAAACCATCAGTTTTTCTTCTCTATCGAACTCAAGGTCTAGGCAACATAAGGCCAGGGTGGCAGAGAGGCACCTAATCAAAGCTGCCAGAAAATACTAATTACATATTGACTGGCCAACAACAAATATGATAAAGCTATTTTTGCAACAAATTTTGACGTGTTAGAAAAAAATAATATAAAGACTAATTAAATAATATAAGTGTAATAAAATGTGTATTTTGGATGTTTTCTTTCCACTAGTCTAAAAGAAGAGCAGACATGTTACTGAAGCAAAACAAAAAAAAAAACAGAATCTCAAAAAATTACCAATGCTTGAAAAAGCAATGTTTTTGCCCCCAGTGTCTTGCCTTAAATTGTACATTATCATCTGATGTAGGACAACACAGCATTTGCCTTTTCACAAACTGGGATAAAACTCTTAAAAAAAAACTGTTTAGAAAAATATGAAAAATATTCATATCTCACATCAATAATCATATTTATACCATATTTCTGAAAAAAAAAATGTAATGACTATGGTGCATTGAAACTGCAGACCTGCAACTGTCTGCTTGTCAGGTATTCTGTAAAACAATTAACGTTAACTTAAAGTCTCCCCATTCAATCCCCTCCACATGCCCGTTTTCCCAGTACATTGTGGGAGCAATAAGGAATCCGTGGTTAAAGGAAGTATATTCTGCTCTGCGCTGGGATTATCCGTAAAGTGTGGGAAATAATTGCCCTAATCAAGAGAGGTTAATTAGCCTGACTGTGTCTGCAACCAAGCAAGAGTGTTATCAAAGCGGCGCCGCTGGTGTGGTGGGGTGACACAGGCCTCACCTCTTTTGCAATTAGGGCATCTCTGCAGAGGCGATAACGCAGAGTTAAACATTCATTGTGAGCACTGCTGTGGAGCTGAGAGCAGATGAGGTGTTGTGTCAGACTCAATGCCCCCGGGAAGAGGCAAGAACTGCAGAGTAGTGTAACAGCATGTCATGTGACTGCTGGACAAGGAGCCTGATTGGCTGATGGCAGAAAAGATGTAATCAAACACACTAACACAAGGAAACGTCATTCTAGCTAGGTTTTTGTAATCAATAGATTCAATTCCAGATTAATGTTGTCAATTCTTTAGAAAAATAGGTGATAAAATTAGATTTTATAAATGCTACATTATAAAGTATAATTAATACTATTATGAATGACAAGAAATTTGTACATTAAAAATAAGTATATAAATTTGTCTATTCTACATGGAAAAAATCTGCATTTTAAATTAGAGCTTTGTCATGAATGAGTGCAAAAAAATCTGCTGTGAGTGAAGATGACTCGCTCACAATAAAATAATCACTGTTCGCCACTTTGCTGGTGTAACAACCTACAGAGAGAGTCACCCAAATGAAGTGAACGGATCTGAACAAGGGGTTTTTTTTTGTTTGTTTTTTGGAGTAAACAGAATAAAAACATTCAAATCATTGGGTGAATCAAAATGCCTACTTTAGAGTCGATTCCACTCCAAGCTCTCAATGCCTTAAAGGGGTCATAGGATGCTACATGCACTTTCACAAGTTGTTTGATCGTTATTTACTCCGACATCTGAGCTGCTGAACTCGCAGTGGATTGCATTGTTTCTGAAGGGAATGCGCCCCCTACATAAATGCGTCTATGTTCGCGCGAATCATTCATGATCCAGCCTCATCTACAG
>NW_015638565.1:1873083-1882424 GCF_001515625.1 Sinocyclocheilus rhinocerous
TATATATATATATATATATATATTTATCAACTTCCATTCCGTAATCTAGCGAATTTTATCCTGCACCACTTCTCATGTTTCATATTTCAAATAATCACCTTGTTTCTGAGTATTGCATCACTTTACCATTCCTAAACTTAAAAACAATACATCCTGGCGCACCACAAACTTTCCTCCAATGTCTGTTCGTCTATGTATTGTATATTTATAAATGGACTTTATTTGTATTTGGTGCATGTTACGCTGTCAAAAATCATCTAATCTTCCGATATACAGTACACCACACACAATAATAAAGTTACAAATCTCCAGCTAAGTTAGTGAAGGGTGCTTTAACACTTGCAAATATTTTGTTTTGAATAATATTTCAATCATACATTCATATTTAATGGTACTTAATTATTTGTACAGTCATTACCAAAAGTTTTGGCAGTGACATAAATCTTGTGTTTTGCAAAGTTTGCTGCTTCAGTATTTGTAGATTATTTTTCCACATGTTTCTATGGTATACTGAAAAACAATAAGCATATCATAAGTTTTGAAGGCATTTATTGGCAAAAAAATAGGATACAATACAATATTTACAGTGTTGACCCTTGTTCTTCATAACCTCTGCAATTCGGTTCAATCACTTGCACTCTAGTGTCACGTGTTACTGGCTTTTAGTCCAGCGGTGTGGACATTCAGAGAAATACTGATGGATTCTCAGATATTTACTTCAGATATTTTGTTATGTTTATGTCCATATTCCACTAAATAATCTCGATTTGGTGAGCGTTCAGTACACGCTCTCGCGATGTGTGTTTCATTCATTCGCACAGAGAGAGGCGCTCTTGAGCTGTGATGACCAGCGAAGAAGAGCAATATGATGACTTACCCGGCACCCGTTGCCATATATGGACATCAAGAGGTTTCTGTTCACAGGGAGGGACAGACTTTTTTACAGACTTTTTTGTCTATGGAACTAACAGGGAAGAGACTGAAATGTAAAAGCGTTATTAGAACAGTATAACATTCATGACATTAAAACAAATTTTTTTTTTTTCCTGATTTTAGAATATTGTTTGAAGGTTTCTATGTAAGGAAAAAGGCTACATCTGCTTCAGCAACTTCTAAGAAAATCCAAGACCAACAACCAGACTCCCTTTTTATCAACTATTTGTATGACTTACTTCTAGGGCTGCACCATTTGTGGGGAAAAGCTAATTGCAATTATTTTGTGATAGAAAATTGTGATTGCAATTTGAAATGTGATTCCAGAATTGTCAAGTTGTAGGGCTATACATTACAATTTGATTTGGTCAAAATTTTGTGATTATATATCAATATGACTATAAAATAATAATAATAATTACTATTACTAAAATACTAAACAAAATAAGAAATATTACTATTGTAATGTTTCACTGTAAAAAAGAGTATTTCAAAAAATATAGTAAAATAATTGTATTTTACATCACAACTTTAAATATTAAAGTGTTTTGTATTAAATATGAACAAAATATCACATTTGCTTTAAAGGATTAGTTCACTTCCAGAATAAAACTTTCCTGATAATTTACTCACACCCATGTCATCCAAGATGTCCATGTCTTTCTTTCTTCAGTCAATAGAAATTAAGGTTTTTGAGGAAAACATTCCAGGATTTTTCTCCATATAATTGACTTCAATGGGGACCAAGGTGCTAAAGGTCCAAATTGCAGTTTCAATGCAGCTTCAAATCTACACGATCCCAACCGAGAAATAAGGGTCTTATGTAGCTAAACGATCAGCCAGTTTCTAAAAAAAAATAAACATTTATATACTTTTTAACCACAAATGCTCGTCTTGCACTAGCTCGACTTGACGCATTAGTTACGTTGGAAAGGTCACGTGTGACGTAGGCGGAAGTATCAACCCAGTGTTTACAAAGCAAACGTGCATAGAAAGTCAAACCCTTTACAAAAAAAAGGTAAAACAACGATGTCAGACTATTTTGAAGTTGGAGGAGAAAATGAGATGGAATTTTTCGCCTTACCCTACCTTTTTGAACCGGAGTACACAGACAAAGAGCTAACCGTGCATGACCTTTCCAACGTGATTACGTAACCCGTGAATTTACGGATGCGCATCACAGAGCTAGTGCAAGACAAGCATTTGTGGTTAAAAAGTATAGAAATGTTTGTTTATTTTTTTTAGAAAATTACCAGTCGTTTCGCTAGATGAGACCCCTGTTTCTCGGCTGAGATTGTGTAAAGACCTTTGAAGCTGCACTGAAACTGCAATTTGGACCTTCAGCCCGTTGATCCCCACTGAAGAAAAATCCTGGAATGTTTTCCTCAAAAACCTTAATTTCTTTTGACTGAAGAAAGAAAGACATGGACATCTTGGATGACATGAAGGTGAGTAAATTATCAGGAATTTTTTATTCTGGAAGTGAACTAATCCTTTTGAAATTATGTGAGAATGTCAGAGCGAGGTGTGTTTTTTTGTTGTTGTTTGTTGGTTTGTTTGTTTTTTGGTGCAGAAGTTGCTAGAGTGATGTTTCTCTTGTGAGACTGAGATTTTACAACAGAAGAATGGTGGAGGAAATCAGAATGTGAAGGAAGATTCCACAGGGCAAAGGGGAGCCATGCCTGAACGATGCACTGCGGTGGATTGTTTGAAATAGTCCACACTGATGCAGCCTGCTGAACATGCCCACAGGCTATTGCCCATTTCCAAATGGCAAGCCTTCCCAATTAGCAGTGCTGCACAGCCGTGAATAGATAAACACATCTGTGCCTTCACCCCTTCATTTCTAATGCTTCGTGAGAATCCGCCACCTTCTAAGCTTAGCAATTATAAAGACAGGTGTGTTTTTGGCCTCTAAAGCCTCTACCCTACCCCTATCAAGAGGAATATTTGAGATGGAAGAGGTGCAGATGCAGACGGTGACAGAGAGAGATGTTTGTTCGAAAGTAAATGGTGTCATCTCTGGCCCCCCTGTGGAGGCACATTGCCATCACAAACAGTCTCTTAGTAAATATCACTCCAGGAAAACACACCGTCACAGTCCATTTCAGCCCAAATATTTCACACTGATTCATGGCTAATCTTAAATAAAGTTTTAGCAAAAGATATCCAAGAGATACATTCCATCCAAGAGCCATGTCAGTAATAATTTTTATAGTCCTTGATGATGAATTGCATCTCAGCATTTCGAACAAAGCCAGAAAAATATGACACTGTACTTCCACAATAAAACGAAATCTTCAGACAGTTTGGGTGCTTTTGCAACACACTGTATGTTCATGGAGACGGTATATGCTGTGAGCGAGACAGTGTTGACGGCGTGTTTAGGTAGAGGTGCTGCATAGGGGAGCCAAAAGCAGGTCTGATCTATAGAGCTGTAAGTCAGAATCGATCAGGTCCAGCACATTCTGGCTCTGGGGAGATCCGGGATGGATGTCTAGGTCTCCCACAGGCTCTGAGCGCAGAGGCCCGGGACTGGAAACTGAGGTTAATAAAGACAAAGAAAGGAGAGGAATCTTTCTCTGCTTTAGATGAGGGCTGTGAATTTGAAATGGCTTTTGTTGCGCCGCTTTCTCTACTATAGTTAATTCAACGTTTTTTCACCCCATCATTTATTTTAAAATGAAGACTTGTTCAATTGCTTGTTCAATTGTGGACATGGTCTGTGTGTTTGCACTAAGTAATATACAATATCTATTTACATTTATGTGTGTATGTATGTATGTACAGTATGTTAAGATTTTTCTAAGTATGTCAGAGCACTATGTATGTACTCTATGAATGTGTGTTAGGAACAGGAATATTTTAATTATATTATTATTATTATGACAATTATACGCATTTTCCACCTAAGTTCAATTCAATTTTAATGGTTACACACATAAAAATAATTTCTTAGTGATGTGAACATGTTTTTGATATTCACCCAAAGGATATCAAAAAGGTATGTAGTAAATTTCTAATTTGATATATGAAATGATTTGTATTAGTTTTTAACCTTCTGTTGGTGTATATGAAAGTTTATTTTATATATAGAGGATAATCAGACTTTCAATATGCAACGTAGATTCAAGTAATTATTTTTGGCTTCTAACCACATGTGGATTCTGATGTTTTGTCATTTCAAAAGTTGCTCAAATTGTTTCTCTTTCTGGGCCCTGCACCTGCAGTGCCTCCAAGTATCTGACATCAATAAATCATGTCAAAGGTAAATGCAGAATAAATAAAAGATTTCTACATGTATGGCTGATGAATTATGCAGACTCTGTTTTTCTTAACTTTTTCTTTGTCCTTCTGAAACATTCTTTTCCAGTGAAACCCAAAAGGCATTTCAAATTAAACAACATGGTTCTCGGATGAAACAATAACCATAACACACTTCGTCTCGGCTTTGTTATTAACGTGAAACGATCTGCTTTGTGTCGACACTCCCTCTTGGGAGTGAGGTAGAGATGTGAGGGAGAGACGAGACAAAATGCTCTGGGTGATTTGAATCCCTTGAGAGGTGGAGGACAAAAAAAACAACCCTGTGACAGACTCTGTTCTGACTGGGAGCTACTAAAATCACTGTGTTGATACAAAAGGAGTCCAACGTGATTTTCCCCCCATCTTCTTCAGAACAACAACAAAGAGTGAGCTGAAGTTTAATAAGACACTGTTCTTGACACATTTCAAGTTTCTGTTCTGCACACAAAGGTAGAAAAGCACCAGTTGAAAGCAAATGTTGAACACGGTCCAAACGCCACAGGCTTACAGAAACCTGGATTCATATTTTTTTTAACCCGAGGACAAGAACATGTGCTGGTGCTTCTGTGTCCCTCGTGATTTACCACATTCGGTGAAATCTTCTCCATCCTTATAAACACTGACGTTCCTTCTCTCTGGTACCTGATGGGCCTCCTGTCAGGAAAGAAAGCAGTGCTCAGACAGGCAAATAATGGAAAGCCTGGTTTCAAGGGCCGAACACTGTTGCAATTATCATTATCTTCTAGCAGGCCTGAGGCGCTGCTCTGACTGACGCCATCTACTCTAACATCCAAACTTTATCACGTACCTTATCACTGCACCTCCTGGTCTGTATTAACTTCCTGTTACATGTTGCATGAAGCATGACCTGACAGCATGCAAAGTTAAAACAGTTTTAACAATGACCCCATTTTCCTCTGATCTTTCAAAGTAAACCAATGATTACTGGATGAATCACATGATATATGCAATAGCTTTACAATGACTTGCCTTTGCTTAATAAATAATTAAAAACTGAATTAAAATAATTAACATCTTAAATTCCTCTTTTCTTTTCATTTAGATTTTCTTTAACGTTTTCAGACAGTGGTTTTGCGAATTAGTGTTTTCTTTTTCTGCAATATTTTAGCCCTAAAGCCTTCTGTATCATATTTGATATACAAATTTCAGAGGCCTATAAATTATCAATATAAAAACTTTGTTTGAAAACCTATTGTACACAATCTACTACTTGCCTTGTGTCGTCTGATTGAGAGTTCATACTTTTTAGCAAGTACAAGGCTTATTGCTGTGAAATTTTGATATATACTGATTTTTATGAAGCAAAGACAAGATAACTTGATTATCCATCATATTTTTTTTTATTATTATTATTTTATTTTTATTTTTTGAAAAATGACATTAAAATGTGAGCATCAAATATGATACATCAGGCTTCTGAGGAATGTTTATTTGTCCATCTTTGATTATAAAACTAAGCATTTAAATTTAATCTCAAGACATATAATTGGATTTATATGCATTTACATTAGAAGCTTTTAGAATTTCATCTTACTATTTAGCCATGTAAATATCCCTGACTGTACCAAATTGCATATTTTTACTCAGCTTGGGCCTCTGAATATCCACCCACCCCACCCCCCAAGTATGAGCTCCCTATTCTTTTCTCCTATATTATACTATATAAACTATAAAAGCATGATGTATCAAATATAATACTAAAAAAAGTCACTTTTTTGGTAAAAGTTCAATGAAATGTTCCATTGTGATTTTTCTGACTACACTTTTATATGTCAGGCTTGAGGGTTACAGAAATTGTCAAAACGGTTTGCTGTTAAAACAACAAATGCATGCTTTTCCCTTTTACTGTGCACACGAATGGTATAAAGTTGTCACTTTAAGCTGTCACAAATATTTTAACACCAAGAAAATGGCACACTTCTGCTTTACAGTTGCTTTCTTTAAAATAAAATAAAAAATGCATTACAAACTGTATGTTTTATACAGGTCTATTTTTTGTTAAGATATTTTTTTTTTTTTAAATGATCTTTCTTGCAACATTGTTGAGAGAAAGATGACTAAAGCATCAGAGGGGAATATATACAAATCACAACAGGTTTCGACATATTCATTTCTCTTCCTCACATTCTTTCTGCCCTGCTGTGTTTGCAGGTGTGCGTGTACATGTAATCCAGGAGTCCTGTACTGCGCTGAGGTCCTGGGTGAGGAATGCTGGGAGAGTTCACATTGCACTGAAGCCAGCCTGGACAGAGAGAGCCCAGCCTCGCCTCACTGCAGAGCTGCAATGAGTTATGACCCGACTCTGGACAACACTGTGTTTCCTGGGTTCATGCAAATGACAAAAACATGTTCTCCGATCTCTCGCTCTCACTCTCTCTCTTTCTGTCTTTTTTTCCCTCAAACAGGCATCAGGGATTTCAGAAAGAAGCTTGTCTCTGAGTACGAATATGATTTTTGGCATAGACTCATGGAAAATTGTCAAATGCTGAACGAAAAAGACCCCTTTACTCAGGAAGTTCATCATGTTTAATGACAGACTGACAATGAGCAGTGCAGGAAGTAGGGCTTATTTAACCCTTCTCACACTTAAAATAATTTTGTGTGTGTGTGTGTGTGCGTGTGTGTGTGTATATATATATATATATATAAAACCACACAAAAAACAACAGAAAAAAATGCTGTACCATACACACTTAAAAATAGAGGTTCTTTATTTGCCACTGATGGTTCCATGATGAGCTTTTAACATATGGAACATTTCAAATCCACAAAATAGGTTCCTTAGATTATTAAAGGGATAGTTCACCCAAAAATAAAAATTCTGTTTACTCACCCTCAAGTTGTTCCAAACTTGCATGAATTTCTTTCAGCTGTTAAACACAAAGAAAGATATTTTGAAGAATGCTGGTAACCAAACAGGTGACAGTAGCCATTGACTTCCATATGGAAAACAATAGTATGGAAGTCATTGGCTACCGTCAACTGTTGGATTGGGTTGGAACAAGTGGAGGATGAGCATTATATACTGTATATATAAATGTGTGTGTGTGTGTGTGTGTGTGTGTGTGTGTGTGTGTGTGTGTGTTCTTTAGGGTATCCTTAAATAAAAAAATTATTATAATAATATTATCGTTTATTTATTTATTACTTTTTTTTTCCATTAAAATGTTGACACACTAAGAAAAAAAAAAGCTTTTTTAATAGCTGATCATTAGAGGGGTCTTTGGAGAACCCAAAATAGGTTCTTCAGCATATAGACATGTTGCAGCATGTTGTTCATACAGTATATGAATATCATGCTGCAAAAACCCCCTTATGGAACCTTTATTTTGAGGGGTGCAGAATCGAAGTGCAACACAATGTTTGTATTTACAGCATATGAACAACATGACAAGCTCTCTGAGATGTTCGTGAGTGACATCCGGATGCATCTGGTGATGGATTGAATTCAAAGTGTTGCCTAGTGAGAAAATCAAACAACATTTGCAACAAGTAAACACACTAAATTAGAATTTCTCATTTCTCAAAAGCACAGTGCTTTTGACAGACGATACCACAGTTATTCCATTCAAACCCATTCCCAACTGTGACAGTGACCTCAGATCCTTCTGTAAGTGGTTTCAAGCGTGCAGTATTAATATGGCCATTATACTATTTCTCATTTGTTGATTTTAGAGAATGCTCATTGAAGGTGACAGCGTGTAGCCTTCACTCTCAATCGAATAATAACGGTAATGTGCTGTCTATATACATTACTGCATTAACACACTCCAAATCAAGTGGCCCAATTCAAAAGGACGGAAAGACATAGATATTTATAATATATTTTACCTTTAATAAACCTCTAATAGACCCTGAGCACTCAGAGATCTAATGTAGTTCCTTTGGCAGTTAACATTAAGTTGTAATGTAAGATGAGATCTAATCCAACTCAATTGTGTTCTTTTATGGAAAGTTCATCTGCTTCCCACTGAAAGCGTTTTTGATAAAAGATCTAAATATAATTTTATAATGGGAAGCAAGAGGGAATATGCACAATTTGACTTTGGCTGCAGCAAGGTCATGGGCAGGATTTCAAGTACAAAACTACCTGCTTAATGTTTATTTGACCATTTCAAATGGAACATAATTGAGAAGAACAATTATGAGAAAATACAAATACAGAACTTAATGTGGTACTTTCTATAACTGATCTTAAGTATAAATGGGATAAATAAGCATATGTGAAGGATTTATCTGGATGTAATTCAATGGCATCAAAAAATATAAAGAACTGAAAAGATTTTGGCATCATATGTTAAACCGGTGCATTTAACTTTAGAATTATATGAATTTGAGATTAAGGCTTGACTCTGATTTACTTCATTATAAATGAAAGATCTGCTTGCTCTCCTTCCAGCTGGCTTATTCAGACTGAAGCACACAAAATGGCAAAACACACACCTGCACACACATCCACACACATATCAGTTTTAGTCTTTAGCCAGCAGAGGTTGCTGTGTTGCCCCATGTCGAACACACATACTCACAAACACTCCGTTTAAAGCAGGAATAAGACACATGCACACTGTGAAATTTAGACCACTGACCAGCCTTTTTGTCAGAGCAAATTCACTCAACTTGAAAAGAAACCTGTTTCAGGGGTCTTTTTTAGACAGAGATGCAACAGGGACCCCCTGATATTGTATAAAATTCCATATTAAGGCTGACCTAACTTAATATATTTTCTATACATACTTTGTAATGCTGCTAATATTGCAAAGCCATTAAAATAATCATAATTATATGTACAGATTCATATCTTATAATATTTACACATTACATTCTACTTTTACTAATGCATTTTTAAGTGGAAAGGTGAAATATTTAGCTGAACTTTAGTTTGGTAAGCTTAACATCAGTGGTGTAATGTAACGAAGTAATAATACTTCGTTACAGTACTTAAGTATTTTTGGGGAGTATCTGTACTTTACTTGAGTTTTTATATTTCAGACAACTTTGACTTTTACTCCACTACATTTCCTAATAAAAATGTATACTTTTACTCCGATACATTTCCCCGAAGCATATTTGTTACTTAC
>NW_015638565.1:1885700-1913217 GCF_001515625.1 Sinocyclocheilus rhinocerous
TATTTCTACCCTATTTGATATAGTTCACTTAGATGTATATCACACAAAGAGTACCGTTTTTCTGCAGATATCAGCATGATAACACATTTAATAATCATTTTATACAAGTTCAGTAAAGCAATAAGTGACTTAGCCTACATTTTAGACATGATATTGCTTGTTTTTGCTCAATTTTGCTAACGAAAATAGTTCCAAACAAAGATCACAGCACTGTTTTGCGTCTCTGAGAAATGGACGGTGTTTACTTATTGAATGAATCAGCTTTTTGAACGAATCGGTTGAATAAATGATTCAGTGATTCACTCATTAACTCAGTCAAATGCTTTGTTTCTGAATGAATCAGTCGTTTGAATGAATCGGTTGAATCTCAATGACTCACTCATTAACATTCAGTTGCTGTCACCTACTGGCGGTTTTAATTTCACATTTCGACTATTTTTTTTTTATGTTTTAAATTATTTCAAATATCAGTATTCAACGTTTTATGTTGAAAACAAAACATTAGGCCTATTTATGCATCTGTAACTGCAGTTTAAATGCATCCATGTCCCCTCTGAGATGCATTAAACTGTGTGAATACATCTAAATGCTATTTCAGATGCATGATCAAATGTTTTCTTATGTTGGAATGAAAGACACGAAGTACTGGATGAAGTGCTTCTTATTCTTACCCAAAAAATACAAAATGGAAGAAAGAGTTAAAACTGAACACAATCTTGCTCCTCGGGCTGTATATGAACATTTTATACATATATTTATTTGCTTCTTTTCCATTTTGCATTTACTTGTACTTTTACTTTTAATACTTAAGTACGTTTAAGATTTAAAAAATACTTTTCGTACTTAAGTACAATAAATATCACATACTTTAAGACTTTTCCTCAAGTAATATTCTAAACGTTGACTTCAACTTCTAAGTCATTTTCTGGTAAGATATCTGTACTTTTACTTGAGTATTGATTTCAGGTACTTTATACACCACTGCTTAACATAATATTGAATTTTTATTCAAAACATTTTCTTTTCTTTTTTCACATTTATTTATACAGTGTTTTATACAATACAGATTGTTTCAAAGCAGCTTCACAGTAAATTAACCATAAAATAACAGTTAAAGTGTTAGTTCAGCCAAAAATGAAAATTCTGTCATTAATTACTCACCCTCATGTCGTTTCAAACCTGTAAGACTTCCGTTCATTTTCGAAACACAAATTAAGATATTTTTGATGGAATCTGAGAGCTGTCTGACGAACTAACCCTTTAATGTTGTAAAATTCAATGAACTATGAAACAAATTCAATTTCATGTATAAAACATCTCTACAGAATATAATAGTATCATTATTAGTTCAGTGTTGTTTTAATTCAGTTCAATAACCGTGTCAACATTGAAAAAAAAAAATTTAATTAATTAAAAAATAATAATAATTGTCTGCCAGGACATTATTCGTTAATTTTACAGACATTTCCATTAACTCTAAAGCACATTTACTAATGCATTATTAAAATCAAAAGTTGTGCTTGTTAACATTAGTTAATGTACTGTGAATTAACATGAACTAACAATGAACAACTGTATTTTCATTAACTAACATTAACAAAGAGTAATAAATACTGTAATAAATGTATTGTTCATTGTTTGTTCATGTTAGTTAATACATTAACTAATGGAACCTTATTGTAAGCGTTACCAGTTCATCAATTATGAAACGAGCTCAATTCAGTTTTAAGAAGCTCTACAGAAGATAACAGTGTTGTTAATCATCTCAAGTCTGTTCAGTGCTGATTCAATCCAGCGCAGTATCGATGTTGCCACGTTAGTGGTATTATCCAGCTCAGTTCAAATTTTGTTTTCATTTGATAGTCTCAATGCAGTTAAATCAATAATATTACTCAATATTAATTGTCTTTTAAACAGTTAAGAGCATACAATGATTCCCTGCAGTACTGCTGCGGACCCCTTGTTGAAGACCCCAGCTTCAAACTAAATAAAAAAACACATCCCATATAGCTTTTGATAGAATTATCTACTCTTATTTCTTCAACCACATTGCCTAAATTACAAAATCCAGTTTTTTCTCTTCTGACAGAGGTTATTTTGATACAAGCCCATTCCTGCTAATGAAGAGCCATGGATTAATTCTCTGCCACATTCTCAAGGTTTTGTAGCCTGGCGCTTGCAGGCTGGCAGGTGGCTGGTTGGTTCTGATAGGCCCCACAAGCATCCAGCAGTAAGCTCGGCTGTGCGTCTCATGGGCCGAGCGTCTGTATCTCTCCTGCTCATCACTCCTCCATTCTGCAGCCATAATGCGAAGCGTGCCAGGCATTCCATCAGAACGAAGGACAGGAAAAGGCGGGGTGGTTCATTTTGGCAGGGCTCAGCCTCTCCCCCGAGCCCTTGTCTCTTTATTAGATGCTAACACAGCCACATAAACTTTCCTTTTGCTTAGTTCTTAGCTTGTTTTGTTCATTTTGTTGTTTAGACGGAATTTAATTGCCGTCTGAGTAAGCTTGGGACAATTCTTTAAAGACCTGGGTATATTTTCTCACATGTTAGCGCCTCTGTCACTGTATATCTTTGGCTGTTGGGCTGGTGTGCCCACAGTGTGCATATTAGAGCAGTGTAATACGAGGATGCGGTCAGAATTATAGAATATGACAATTTGCTCACCAAGACCTCTTTTAATCACATTGATTTGGGACATTCAATTACTTTAGGTTAAACACACTCCTAACATACCAGAAAAGTTCTGGTCAAAAACTAAATTGCAACAGTTTGTTTTGTTGTAAGTGTTCTACATGAATATTCTATATTAACTTGTGGGTATTAAAAATGCTTATTATATGGCTCTCTGGAATACTTGATTCTGATTGGTCAGCTGCATGATTGCCTGCCAAGGAACTGGTTTCTCATCATAGCACTCTTTTTTTCTCACAAATTAATATTTATTTTCCTCTTAATAATGTTGGATTCGTTACGGTTCCAGTACCAACTCTTTTAGTATTTTTAAATGAATAAATATTTGGAAAATATATAAGCCTATTAAACAACAACACTAAACAGACAAATAATGATCTAACACATTTCTTTCATTCTTTTTCCCAATATACTACAGACAAACTTCATATACGTGTATATTTGACTACATGTTCTCAATTGAACAAATAAACGAGCTAACTGTCAGTTGCCAATCAGTTGCGTGTGTTTGATTCAATAAAAAGAACCGACATATTCATTCATTCGAGAATCAAACTACACTGGTTGCGCTGTATGTGTTTCTGTTACTAAAAAGAACTGGCTCATAAGAGTCATTAGTTCAGAAAACAATCTATATTGGTATGATTTGGATACACTAAAAGAAACCAGTTAATGGGAGTCATTCGTTTGGGAACTGAGCTACCTTGGTTGTGTGGTCTGTTTCCCACTGTAGATTCAGGTTGTTGAACAATTATTGCAGGAAACACTTCCAGGAAGTGTTTAGAGTAGTTTAAGTTAGAGTACTTTAATAGTGTTCGATTAAATAGTGTTAAAATGTTTGTTTAATACTGTTTTTTCTTTTCTTTTTTTTAAATGGATCTCGGATCCCCTATTCAAGTGCCTTTATAGAGTGCCAATCTAGTTTATTTTCTAAAGATTGTTATGATTGATAGTACTTGGAGAGTACAGAGACTATTTTGCCTTCAAACTTTAGTGCCAAATGAACTGGAGGTGTCAAGGCATCTCATTTGAGATCCAGTGAATATGTAACTTTTTGTGTTCTGCCCACCCAGGCTTGAACGAAAGCCAGAGTACTGAACAACCGTATTAAGCAAAGGTCACAGAACCAGCCTAACACACACATGTCTAATTCACAGAGGAAAATGCTAAATCTGTCAAATCTGACAGACGTGTGCTTTGAGCTTCTCAACTCTCTCTCTCTGTTTCGTGCTCCTCGCGGCGACACCTGTTTGAATAGATTCCTAAGCCCGAACACATGCGCATGCGACCGGCACAAAGAGAAGAGGTACCAAAAATGACAAACTTGGATCGATCCTATCAATTAATACCAATAAAGACCTTAAGTGACAACACAGAGACACATTAGGCCCAACAAAGCACGGCAGCTTTGTTACAGCGAGGCGCCAGCTGCCGGCCACGGGCCCGGAGGAGCCAGCAGGGAGCCGGTGGTTCTGCACCAGCGGGCTGCGGGGCCGGGAGGAGTGCGGGAGGGGCGGTGGTGGATGGCGGGTGCAGGCCGGCCCCGTTCCCTGTGCGAGTGCAGTATTAATGAGGCGACAGCACGGCCCTGCTTCCGTATTCATTAGGCATCTGGGCCAGCAGATGTGAAGTGCTGCCTCAAGACGAATAAAAAATGACTTCCCATCTGGACTCCCTAAACTGGAAAAGACAAGAGCGCGTGGTTCTCTTTTTCACTCTCGCTAACTCGCTCGCTCATTCCCTCTTCCCTGGCACTCTGTCTTTCAGTGCCGAGGCCTTCAGAGGTAAGGCTTTTGTTGAAGTTGGGGGAACTGAGATCAGACACTGATCACGGTTTATAAACCGGAATAAAGGTCATTGTTTGACTAATGCACTCGGGCATTCTCACTGCCAGATTAACGTGGATGAATATCACAGTTGATATTAAAACTCTCTGTGGATGCATTAGAATCCACACACGACAATGTGCTTTTATTAAGTGTATAGAAAAGGGCTCATACTGCATGCAAAATGCACACTTTTGTTCTACAGCACATTCAGCTTTTAAGATAACACTGTTAGATCATTTACATAAAAAAACTCCTTTCACATATCAAATCACCTATTCATCAGAATGATGAATATGACGCATGATAGAAATTTCATCAGCCTGTTTTAGCACAATCTATGAAAGTGTCAAAGTTATTAAAAAACACCATCACATTAAATTAAATTAAATTAAATTAAAATATGCACATTAAATATATATATATATATATATATATATTCGTAAAAGTTTTCAGGTTCTCAATTTTATACTAATTATTCAAGGAAGCGAAATATTATATATTTTATGTTAACACTTTACAATAAGTATTAGTTAATATTTGTTAATGCAACAATAACTAAAAATTAGCAGTACATTTGTTAAAATATTTATCCATGTTAGCTTAGGTCCATAAAATAATATTACCAGATAACACTTTAGATTTTAATCATGTAGTAGCAAATGTTGAAATTAACATTAACTAAGATTAAGAAATGCTTTTGAAATGTTTTTATTGTTAGTTCATGTTAACTAATGTGAACAAAGGAAACCGTATTGTAAAGTGTTTCCCATTTCATATTTAAGCAATAAAGTATAAAAAAATACTTTATTGACCAATCATGATCCTGGACCTAAAACCTCAATTTAATAATGTTCAAGTCTCTCTTCTCTCTTTCTATTACACATACATGTGTAAACATATATAATATAACATAATATACTGTGTTAACACTTTAATTCAGCAAGAACGCACAACAGTGACAGTAAAGACATTTGTAATGTTACAAAAGATTTCTTTGTCAAATAAAGGCTGTTATTTTGAACTTTCTGTTCATTAAAAAATCTTGGAGAAAAAATGTTTTTAAAAAATGCTTTCAACAATAATAATAGTAAGAAATATTATTGACCACTAAATCAGCATATTAGAATGATTTCTAAACGATCATGTGACACTGAAGACTGGAGTATTTACACTGTAAAAAATCATTTTGAGATTTTGCCATTTCAACTTATTTTTTATTTTTATGTTATTATTTTTATTTTTAATTTTTTTTGTACACATAACTCATTTTTTATCAATTGTCCAGACAACAAGAAAATTTTAGTTTATTGGCCCACAACTAAGCCGAAAGTTGAATGAACTAGTGTAACTATTGTTTTAACTCAAAAACGCATATTGAACCATCTGCGTCACAGCGGAAAAAAAATTAAGATAACAAAACATTTTAAGGCAGCAGGGTAACAAAGTTTTTTAAGTTGACAACAAATTGTTTTTTACAGTGTATGCTGAAAATTCAGCTTGGCCATCACAGGAATAAATTAAAATTTTAAATATATTAAAATAGAAATTAGTTCTTTTAAACAGTAATAATATTTCAAAATATTACTGTTTTTACTGTATTTTTGATCCAATAAATGCAGACTTGGCGAAAATAACAGACTTCTTTAAAAAACTTTTTTTTAAATACCGACCCCAAACTATTGAATAAGGCACCATTATAAATATCTGTCAGAGCAACTAAATATTTAATTTGGAAGAAAAAAAACTAACTGACAAACCAAAAATATTCATTTGTCAACACTTCAATCTTATACATCTAGAAAAGATATTATTTGCATGTAGACACTATAACAGACCTCAGCACTTCACATTCAAATCACAATAATGCTGACAAATATCATTAAGTAAAAAGATGAGTTCTCAAAGCTTTAGCAAAGAAGCAACTGCATAATTTAATGATGCTGCAATGCTTGCTGGGAGCTTAACAAATTGCAGCATTGCTCAATAGCTCAAATTAACTGTTTGTTCAACTCTGTTAGGCTAGTTTGGACACATTTGGGGGGAATATTGTTGGCATAACTTGTGTTTTTAGTTTATCTTTGACTCAGAAAGCTGGAAAAAAAGGCAATTCCTTGTTTCATAAGCAAGAACCACATACAGTAACAGCTGATGGGGCAAAGAGGTCCACTACACAAAACCTCATCACCTAATAAAAATTATTGTACAGGGCTATGTGTCTTTTTCTGAAGAGCTTTTGTTTCACACACACACACACCAAAAAACTGCACTAGATATACACTAAAAACCCTTCAGTTTACAATAGCGGTCATTCCTATTCAGCTATTCTGCTCAACATCCATCATCGCTGCGTCCCCAGGAGGTGCAATTAAAAATGGAGGCCCGGCAATGGCTGAACAAAAACTTAATAATAGAGCAAATAAAAACAGACATCAGGGCTAATAATCAGCGTGGGTTGATTTGGGGGGGGTGTGGGGGGTTATCTTCACGGGGGCTTTACAGCAGGTGTGAGATGGCCTGATTGGTGAGGACCCCCGGAAACAATGTGTTTCACTCAGACAGCCGGTGTTGAATCTCCCCAGGCCGGACGAAACCTCAGGCACGGTGGCAGGCCTCCCAGCCGCTGTCATGCTCTTTATATGAAGAGTAATGGAGGAACGTGGTGGCCAAGCACTACAGACAAGGGCCAAACCGAGGTGGAGACATTGGCATTATCTGCTGCGTGAAGATTTATCCTATTGAAAGTGCCAAGTTATTGCATGGTGAAAGCTGATTCAGCATAATAGCTCACATGAGAAACTCAGGAAACATGTACTGTTAATATATGCTTATATTTAATTGAGATGGGCAGCTGCAGATTCTTAGCTATGTAAGTAAAACAATTGCCAGACAAGGAAACAAAATGTCTTAATTAAATTGCAAATACGCCCTGCCACATGTAATCAATGCTATTTTTAGTTTTTTTATTATTATTTATTTACTTAATATTACATCATGTCATATTCATTCACTTTTTCAGTTTGACTCAGACTAAACTAGCTTCTAACTGTAATAAAAAAAAATTTGTTGAAAAAAATTAAACCAAATATTCAAACATTTTACAACCATTAGGATTATATACAAAGATATTCAATTATCTTTTTTGCCATATTTTCTTAATTAGTATAGTTTAATCAGAATAATTTAATTATTGTCATGATGTGCATTTTCCGTCTCGCCTTTGATAGCATTGAGAAACCCAAAACAAAACATAAAAAAATATTTTTGTCAATTATTTCGTTGCAAAATGAACACTGCTTGTAATGACATTAAAAATAATATATAAGATAGATAGATAGATAGATAGATAGATAGATAGATAGATAGATAGATCACATCGCTACACACTGCTACTAATTAACAAAAATATGTTCTAAGAATGTTTTGCTAACGTTCTGATTAAGTTATGAAAACGTTATTTCCGAAAGTTGTCTGAATGTTGAATGTTGTCTAGTTCAAAAGGTCCCGTTTTTAAAATACTTTTTGTTGTTGTTGTTGTTGTTTTTAATTGGTTATGTGAACGGTAAAGGAACATTCCATTTTATCATTTTATAAACATTATGAGAATGTTACTTTTCAATGTTCTCTAAACATTCTGAAACAAGTAGTAACATTTAGAACATGTTAAAAGAAAACATCCAACTTAAATGTTTCAGGGGGAAAAAATGTTCCATGAACAATGTATAATGTTTTTTTGTTAACGTTTTAAGAATTAAAGACCAGATAACGAATGCTATATTAACGTTACTGGAAGAACGTTTGTTCATAATTTTGAGAGAACCTTGCCAAAATGTTATCCAAAGTTCTGAAAATGTTCCCTGTTAGCTGGGGATGCTTGTTCATTTTAAAAACTGATACTGAAAAAAATGTTGCATTGCTACATTTACTTACTTTCCAAAATTTTTTGAAGAAAGACTGACTGCAAAAGGGTAAAGTGTGGGCAGCTCAAAGTTAGAAATTAAACACATACTGTACAGATGGACGGGAGCAAATTTACCCAATGATTTACCATAACCTACAGCAAAATGCTGATCAAGAGGCGCTGGGTTAATAGAGGACTGACAGCGCCTGCAGTCACCACCTCTCATTAACCAGCAGGAGTTAAAGAACCCAAAGCCACATAAATTGGTGCGATATAAAGTTTCGCAGGGCAGACAGAGGGACAGACAGAGGGGAGAGAAACCCGTTCACCGGGAACATCTGGAACTTTCAGATGTTCATACAAGATAGAGACATACACCATTTTGAGGATATGAAAGCTGTCACATCTTTTATATGGCGGCACTCTCATTAAAGACAGGGAGGGCGTACGCCACGGTAATTGTTTTAATTTATTTGTTTATGGCAAAGACAGGGGGACGGGCACATGGCACTCAGTTTTTTTTCTTCTTTCTTTCTTTCTTTTTTTTATTGGGAACATATGGAACGCATTTATCACCATTTGCAGCGATCGGCCTAAATGATTTTATTAACTAATTTGTAACTTTACACTTTTTTAATCAAACACATGCTGCGCACCGTAATGCTTTGATAATGCTCCCGGGCTTTGTAAAGGGAGCCGCGGCAGAAGCCAAAGGGAAATAAAAAGTGAGAGAGAGTGAAACGAAATGAAAATGCGGCGAGAGGCGAGGGCTGCCGGGGATGGGAGAGGCCGCTGCCTCGCAGGCATTAGAAGGCGGCCTCGGTAATATATGGCGGTGATGATGAAGATTATTATGGCGTTCTGCATCGAGGGGAAGTCGCAGAGGGCTCGAAGGTATTTAGGATGTCATAGAGCACGATTGTTTACCTAAACTAAGTGAAGCGATACAGGCCCTGTGACAGAATTCGCAGGTATTGTTCTCTAGTGAAGTGCAAAAGGCGCGACGCCGCCTCATTGCCTGGGTAATACGCGCTCCGTGGGGAGCCGCGGCTACTGTGTGAAGTTATGTTGGGAGTTGAGGTAATGTTATTTGGGACTAGGCCTACACTCCGAGGGCATGGGTAATGCTAACTGGTTGCGGGGTCCTTCTATAAAGTGTGCAGGGGTCTCAAGAGATGTTGGTAAGGCTGGCGGCACAATTAAACTGGCTTACTTAGCAATGTATTAATGGGGTTCTACCAAAGGAAGAAAAGACATTACCAAACATAAATACAAGTTAAAAAAAAAAAACTTACCCTATTGACAAATAGATTGTTCTGATTCTAATCATAAATGTAACAAAAAATTGTGAGATTTATGCTTACAATTTTTTTTTTAAATAAAAATAAAAAACCGTTTGAATGGGGTAAAGTGAACTTACACTATAGTTTCTCTTAGTTTGGACAGTAAGAAATTCAAGGACACATACGATTGACAAAAGCGACAGATATTTATAATGTTACAAAAGATTTCTATTTCATATAAATGCTGTTCTTTTGAACTTGCTTTTAATCAGAGAACTGTTTTCAACATTGATAATAACAAGAAATGTTTCATAAGGACAAAAACAGCATATTAGAGTGACTTCTGAAGGATCATGTGACACTGAAGACTGCAGTAATGATGCTGAAAATTCTCTTTCCATCACAGAAATAAGTTGCGTATTAAAATACATTAAAAAAGAAAACAGTTATTTTAAATTGGAATAATATTTCACAACATTAATGTTTTTACCATATTCTTTATCAAATTAATGCAGTCTTGATTAGAGACTATTTTCAAAAACTTTTAAAAAAACGAACCTACCCCAAACTTTTGAACGGTAATGTAATGCAAGATGGAATCTCTAAAAACAAGTGTTATTATCTTGCGCAGTTTTTCTTCTCAGTTGATCTTGTTTTAAGGATGTTTGATTATTTTCACATGGAAAGAAGACAAAGATACAAAGTTGCTGTTTTTGCTCAAGCCATCACAAAAGCCAAAACGTTCCCACAGGGGCTCCAAAAGCTCACAAGGGCCCTGTAATGTGGTACTCTGCCTCTGACATCAATGAACTTCACTCAATTTTAATAAATTAAACTGTTTTATGAAGAGCCATTTTGAAAGAGAAATTTCAAAGAAAACTGCTTTTGAAATGTGATCCAAACTTACTACATACACAGGTAAGTTAACTGTTAAGCCTGTAAGATGACACTATCATATTATTTGATTGGATGCATCCAAACAATCATATTTGATGATTTTTTGATTAAATCAAAATTAGTTATGCACTATATACATATATAATTATGCATATTGGGCCAGTAAAGCAAAGCAGCTATCGCCTGGTGATAGCAACACACAGGAAGCATAACGCAGATGCCATAACCCCAATCATTAAAAAAGCATGCTCAAACTGGCTCGTAAAGGATCGGCGTGTTGTGTGGTGGCACAAGCATCACATGCCAACAGCTCCATTATGAAGGTGGCAAAGTCAATTTTGCAGTTTCTCTGTGTTAGGATCCAACGCTTCCCAGCGTTTACACACAGAAGCACAGAGGGTTGCTGAAGTGGGGAGCCGAGAAAACAATGTCAGTCTGGATGATGTCACCTGTCACCCACATGGAAGCTTGACCAAAGGCGACTCAAACTACTCTGTCTCACTTTGTTCAACAATTAGAGCCAGGAGTCTGGCAGAGCGAGGAGAGAGAGACGGCGCTCTCGCACATACGCTACAGCTAGTGCCTGGGTAATTGAGCCCCATTTGTAGATCGACAGCTGGACAGAATTCACTATTGCAATTTGGACACAAGACAACAGCAAAGAAGCCACATGTTCTATTAAAATATGATGATGTGTGGCCCTCCCGAGGTTGTGTCTGCTCCCCAGATTGTTTGATGTCCTCCTCTTTAGGGTTCTAATGGGAAGTGCTCCGTCCTGCCACTCTGTGGGCCATGGCTCTTTGCGGGCGCTACACGTAATGGAGAGTGTCAGTTGGCACGCTCCGGCGAGCTGTTGGGTGGGATTTGATGTACTTGTTTGGGGCCAGATGCTGGTGAAATTCAGAACATGTCAACGACAGCTTCACTTCCGAGGTCTGCGGGAACGACGAGTGCTGCGAGTTGCATGAGACGTAGCATTACAGAGAAAATGTGAAATGAAAGTATGTTTAGTTGCAAAGGATAAAGAGTAATTCACTTTTAAGACATTTAGTGGACCCAAAAGGAACTTGGGCTTAAAATATGAAAATGAATTGCATTACATACAGTAAAATACATCAAAGCAGCTGGAATTCACAAGTAAATGATGCAGAGATTTCTCTGAACCATTTTAGCAATGAGTTTTAACTAACTGATCTTAGTGTGGTTTTTAGTTGAAGTTCTCCTAAAGTTCACACAGGTGTAGAAGAGTAACCAAAGATGTAGTTCATCAACTATGAACACGATCAAACAACATTTGTCAACCAGAAAGTGTCGAATACTTTATGACTTAATTTTGAATATAATAGTAATTGTATTTTAATTTAAGTATCTAGCTAACATATTTCTATGGAATATTAATTTTGCTGTCCTTTAAAATATATATATATATATATATATGCCACTTTGTTTGATATTGACTTGGTGTGATACAGATTATTAAATAAAAAATATATAATTTTGGAAATATATGGAAATACAAAGGTACATGTGTTAAAAAAATAATAATAATTAAAATAATAATAATAATTGAAATAATAATTATTTGAAATAAAATAAAAAATTATTTGTTACATGCAAATACAAGTGTACATTTGTAGTTAAAATGTAATAACTGGAGTAATAATTTTGTAATAGATTATATTTAAAATAAAAACCTTGTACCTCAAAGAGTAGAGCATAGGGCTAGCAATGTCAAGGCCATAGGATCAGTTCCCAGGGAAAGCAAGAGCTGAAATCTGAGCTAAAAAAAACAAAAAAAACATTTACCTTTAATACGATGTAAGTCGCTTTGGTTAAATGCATAAAAATTTTAATGTAAACAATAAAAACAATCTGTAACATAGAAATACAAGTGAAATTAATACAAGTGTTCAGTTAAAATATAAAAGTAATTATTTAAAATAATAAAAAATAATGAGAGGGGAAAAAACATTAAAAGAACATTTTGGTTATCATATTTTGTAATTTATTTTTTAATTTCAGTTTCTTACCTTTATTCTAATCAGGTCTATTAATTGTGAAGGCTGTGTTATGTTGAAGACTAAGTGTGTAGTCTGCGTGTTATTGGCTGCTCCTCCTCTCCCTGAGCACAGGTCCCAGGCGCCTGGTCCTGAGACGGTTTCCTGGGCGACACCTGGCCGTGGTGTTGTGATGAGAGAGCCCATGTGTTAATTAAAGCCCCATCTGCGAGGGGGAGTCCATCTTCACAGACTAAGACACAAGGGACAAGAGCACACACACAAAACACAACACAATACACATCACTCACTCTCTCTGATACCTGCAGTGCCATGAGAGAAACACACACAGCCCCGAGCCCTCTGTGTTTTGCCCATTACATATAACGAGTCAGTGGATGGTGAGAAAGAGAGGAAGGATCCGTGTCTGTTTGTTTTCTCATCAGCCTGATGTGTGAGAATTTGTGGTCACCAGATAAAAACACCCTGATGGACATACATGACGGTAAAACAAACAGTCACCCTCACTGTGAGTATAGCAACACCTTGCCACTCATCCACATCAAAGTTAAATTCATCTTTATTGTTTAACAAAGAACAATTAAACACTTATAGCACTATGCCAATTACTACAGAAAATAATTTCGAAAAAGTAAATACATTTTAAATAATAAAGGAAAAAGTAAATAAAGGAAAAAAATAAAATAAAAATGGTTACAATAACACACATTAAATATAAGTAAATTAGTTTATATTAATTTTTTTTCTTTAAATAATAACAATATTGATTTTCTTAAAGATTCAATACAATAGATTAAGTACAATTGATAAGGTTTCTGGCACTATGCTTATTATCACAGAAAAAAGAAAAGAAAAGAAAGAAAATGTAAATATGAAATAATGAACAATAAAAACCAATAAAGAAAAATGAATAAAATATATATTAAAAACAAAAAACATCATGGTTACAGTAGCACACATACAATGAAAGTAAACTAGGGATGCATCGAAAATTTTAAACTTGTATCATTTATTTATTTATCTATTTATTTATTTAAGAATGTTTGCACGAACATGAATTATTCAGTAAAATCTCCTTATTGTTTGAGCTGTAAAATAATCTTTTCACAAATTAACACAACTTTTATCAATATGGAAACCTGGTTGCATGACTTAAATGTTACCACCACTATGATTTTTGACAACTCTTTCAGTCTTTATTTAAGTTAAAGTTGAAAAGTTTGAGTTAGAATAGTTCGCAAGGCCGTGACTGTAAACACAAATTAAAACGAGAAATTAAAAATGTCTTAGCCACAGACCTTTTTAAGTCATTTAACCTAAATAAATAAATAAAACTGACTTCATGACAATGGAACCTGAAATGTGAAAAGGCTAACTTGTTTTCGAAAAGGCTAACTTGTGTTGAGTCAAAATGATTTTCTTTGGTAGTCAACATCACACTAAAGCTGTCAGAAGAGCCCAAGTTGCATTAAACCCAGAACATTCCTTTAAAACAAGTTAGCTGCATTTTCATACACCTGCCTACAGTATGGATTAATGAATAAACAGCAGGGTTTCCACATTACTCAAACAAATACATAACATTTCAGAATTAAGAGTGGACTTTAAATCCATTTCATAGCAGCGGTAACAGCCTGAGTACATGAAAATACGATTATCTGACAGGAGGCCAAACAAACATTTCTATACAGGCTTTGGCAGGAAACATACAGAACACCTTTCTCTCCAGCCTGCCAGAAACTCCAGTGCTGAGTAATTGGAGTTTCCCCGCATGGCTCTCCGCAGGAGAACGGCTGTGACTCACTTTAAAACTCTCCTACATGTTCTTGGATGAGGCCTCTGCGTCTTTTGACAGTTCGCTATTGTGCTGCAGGAGTTATGCCTCTAAACATATGACGGTTCATTTGGTCCCAGTTGATTGTGCAATCAAATCTAATTACATGTGAGAGCACTGGTGCAGTGCCAGCAGTGGGTAATATGTTAGTTTTTAATAGTGCACGTCAAAAGAACTATATATGAATGGTCCTAAAAGCCACCATATGGAGTAAGGTGCACCAATTTATTTCCTTATTTCCAGAAAAATGGAGCAACTCATTTCATCATGGAGACTCTTTCAGCAAGAACTCGGTCTCAAGAAATTTGACATTAGGGATTCTCATTCAGGGGCTTTGTACAGCTATTTTTTGCTTCTTTTTTTTTTTGAGGGGAAACTAGTGACACAATATTAACCAAAGAAAAAAAAAACTTTGAACAACTAACAAATAATAATTAATAAATACAAATAATATAAATGAATGTATATGGTATGGAATGGATATGCTGTGACTTCTAGGTGTGTAAAGGTTTACCTGTTGTCTTAACCATCTGTTTCCTATTATCATTGCTACTTTCTGTTCTGTCTATCCTTGTTTTAAATGGAAGAGTTAATCGCTGTTCATATGGTATGCATTTGAGAAGCCACAAAATGAGTGAATGGTTGCTATGGATGCTGGTCCTGTGGGATTTGGTCAGGAGTTGAAGCAAGAGTCAGACTCTCGTTGGGCCGAGATAAAGGGCTGAAACACTTCCTCTCCTTCTCACTCACCCTCTCTATTTCTCTCTCCCACCCTTCTAGGACTTACGGTCCACTCCCACACTCCTCTGACAGATGGGAGACTGACCCCAGGGACTGGCCATTACAAGTTTTAACATCTGAGGTTTGGGTTTTCATTAGTGCACTTGTCTGTGCGTGTATCCACATACCACAGTATACTTGTATGCGTGTTTATGTTTATTAACCAAAACAGGAAAAAAGAAAGAAAGAAAATTGAAACAGTTGTTCTCTAACTGCTTAGTAAAATATACTACGTTTAAAAAAAATATATCACAGCTACATTTTTAACTCAGTTAAAAAATCAAAAATAGTTAAAACATTTAAAAAATAAATAAAATCCATAAATGATCTAAAGTCACATTTTTAAATATAAAGTTGTGAGTTGTGAATTGTGAGAAATAAAGTCACAATGTGAGACAATTATGAGAAATAAAGTTGCAATTATAAGCCTATTGCTTATTGATTTATGATGTTTATCATAGGGTTTTCTCACCCTGATTGTGGATATGAGGCGGCTTTTTATCCGTCATTTTGGGGCTTGTAAAGCATCGGTTGTGATATGCCATCATTACAGTAAGAAGATAAACAGAACACTCGCAGATATAAAATGCTAGCGTACTTGTTCTCCTAATTTAGTTGTCCATCACCTTGTACAGACAACATGATTACTTCAACAGGAGAATTAGTTTAATATTATATTCCTCTCCTCTGGGGAAATGACAGCTAATCGCTGCTCTGCTATCATTTGCTTTGCCACGCGGCAGTTACGGTTGCATTTAGACGCCCCCAACACAAATTAATCATGGCGTAATAATGCGAGATGTCACTAATTCTGTGAAAGCCACGTGCGGCGATGACAGATGAAATAATGTGTGCACATTAGTGCCATGATTATGTTTCGCATGATTCTGCTGCTTTTGCTCATGGTCATTCACCATGCAAGCTTCATTTCAACGGTCTGACAAGATTTTTCAAAATAGCACTCATGAGATTTAGGTGTAACAAAACATGATGAAAAATAAAGACCTTCTGGTAGAACCGCACAGCGTTGTGATGATTTCCACACGTTCGAGTTGCCGTGTTTGTTTGTTACACATCGTTGTATTGATTCGTTTTTACTATGTTACTGTTTACAATGCTTCAAAGATATTTCCCAATGCACTGAATGTATGAGCGGTTTGAGATTTTGTTTTCTTTTTTGCTTGTTTTTGGGGTCATTTCCTCATTTTGATCACTTGTATCACCAGCACTGGGAGCCACCTGACTCATTTCTATTCAGCAGAGCTCCATAGCAGCACGTTTGGTCCGATACGGCATCCGCAATCCCTATATCTCACAAAACAAGCATGCACGACTCTAGGACAAAAAAAATAACTGCATTGTGGGGCACAGGTTCAGACTTTCAAGGGCTTCGGGGAGTTCAAATGAAAACAAATGTGTGACAGGGAATCATGCTAATTATTTTTGAACAATGCCAGCGACTGGCTGACCTGCACTTGTAATAAGTGGCTACATTTCAGTGTAGCACAGCTATGCAAATCAAACCTCGTTCTTCCATTCTCTTTCCCTCTCTCTCCTTTCCTCTATGCACCTACCCTTCTCGCCACAATATCAAAAAACAATGACCCCAGGCTAATTATTAGCGGGCAAGTGCCAAGCGCGGGGGAAGGAGACTTTGTTTGTGGCTTGATTTGGACATTAATGATGGATTGGAGAACAAACAGAGAGAGAGAGAGAGAGAGAGAGAGAGAGAGAGAGAGAGTGAGTGTGAGTGTGTGTGTGTGTGTGTGTGTGTGTGTGTGTGTGTGTGTGTGAAACAGCCCCTTCAGCATTCTATAGTAGAGAGAAATACAGAAATACATTGTTAAAAGTCAAATATAGGCAATACAGCTTTCATGCAAAAAGGTAAAAGAATCTACAATGTGTTGTTACCCATAAGGAAAATGGATATATAATTTCAACAATATTTAATTGCATATAAAACAAAAAATTTAACAAAAATGACAGTAAAGACATTTATGTTACAAAAGATTTATATTTTCAATAAATGCTGCTCTTTCAAGCTTTCTATTCATCAAAGAATAATATACACACATGTAATAAAATGTATTCACAATTACTGAAATTATTTTTAATACTATTAGTACTAGTATTAGTACTAATAATAATGTTTTAGAAATCTTACTTACCCCAAGCTTTTGAGTGGTACAGTGTATTTTCTGTTTTTTTTCAGTAAAGTACAAATTATAGCAATATATATTCACTATTTATATACAATATAGCAATTATATACAGTATTTTGTATATGTTAAGTGAACAATCGAATCATGTTGTCAGAATGAAATCTACCAATATAACAATTATGAAAAAATAATTACTATAGTATAAATGCACATTGTTATAGGTTTCATAATTGTTTTATAGGCAGATTCTATTGTGACAACAACCAGGCCACTAACAGTGTATATGTTCAATATGTTTTTGTAACTTAGTTCAATGACAACTAGCCCCATGCTAGCAGAGTGCAATAGCGATTGCAAAAGCAATTTTTTAATTATAGGCCCTCACCGGCTTCAGTCGCTATCACAAAGTGACTTTCCATTGAGAAGTGATCATATTTCAATGTCAATTAACTGTCGATGTTTTCTAATGACTTCTGAATCATTTAAAAGAACTTCTCCCAAAAAACAAACCAAGTTTCAAAGTCAGCAATAATCCATAGTGGAAGGGCAGACAGCATGAAATCATACGGTATGATATACAACTCAACTTCTCTCTCAGGCCAGGCCACACAGCTCAGCTGGGACACTAGAGGAAAAAACACAAAATAATTGAGCCTGAGACCTCAGGTCGGCAAAGGATTATTTACATGCTCATTAATAATAAATAGGATAGACTGGCATGAAATATGGAGCTGTGTGATGGGGTGTGTGGTGTTCATGTACTGATGATATGTGTGTTCTAGGTTAAACTCTAAGCCCCACTTGAATGTTTGTGTTTGCTAACAGCAAGTGTTTACTCAGACTGACAGACAGGTGTGTGTTAAAGGTGTGAGTAATACAGTCATTTCTGTATGAACATGTGAATCTTTATCCTCATGTCTCCCCATACCAATGACATTCACAGAGACATCTTCATCGAAGTATATAAAGGTTTTTGCAGATTGTCAGACACAAAAGCTGATTTCTTGTCACTGTATGTAGAAAGCTCACTTGCATATGCAATTCTCACTCGTTGATACTTTTAAATAATAAAATATGCTGTTGAAACATTTGTTGAAAGTTTCAAAGCTTTTCATTAATAAATACTTTAAATATAGAGCATTTCTTCAACTATGGACATTTTCTGAACTCTTTTAAAAACACAATATTCAAATTCTGATTATTTTATCTTACTTGTCCACTAACAATGTCCAATTATTTACATGTATCACAGTGGAAAAAAGTGTTTTTTTTTTTTTTTAAGTATCAGTTTCAAATGTAATAATTCATATTTTTATAATGGATTTAAAACTGAAGGTCTGGGAAAAGCGTACAGCAATTAATATATATATATATATATATATATATATGATGTTTGAAAAGTAGCAAAAATAACTGACAAATGCATGGTGACCGTTTTAAATGTGACTTTCATTTAACAAAAAAAATTAATCTGTCTGTTTCAATTAAAATCAACCCTGGGACAAGAAACTGAAGGAAAACAATATTAAAAACATACCTCGTCAACATACAAAACAACAAATTATCATTGAAAATGTCTATATTTCAATAGCTTATTGTATCAAGTTACTCAGCAACATGTGTTGTCAGAGTTATTCTCTATCACTTTAAAACCTAACATAATTATGGATGTATAATGTAATAAAGAACCCTGGACTCATTTAAGTTGTCTGATGCAAATTTTGTTTAGCCCTGCTCCTCCCCTAATTTAGTTGGACATCATGGACAAACACCGACAGGGTATTTTTAGATCCTGTCTGAACCCTTTTGACAGATTAAGAAGGAAAAGCTGCCCTGATGTTTATCTGATGGAGAAACACATCCCAGCGGCATTAGAGCGAAACTGGCAAGGCCGTCTGGGCGGTGTTCAGAGAAACCCTTTGGTTAGCAGTAGGGCAGCCCTCTCTCCATCTCTCCTTGACCCAATAAAGCAGCTTTATCAGACATCAGCGGTGACCGTGTGAAAGTTGGCCTGGATAAAGCAAAGGAATGAAACCCTGGAGTCCCTGATTGATGGACTGGACGCTTGTCAACGCTTGAGATTATAGAAATCCTGGCTCTCATCACGGGACGCCCCTTTTGGGCCGCAAACAGAAACATCTAGAAGCCTCCATGCCAATCCTCTTTCTCCTGTGAATTCCCCCCAGTTCCACACAGGAATTCCAGACTGTGGGGAAATTAATGTTCGGATCTGGCGTAGAGGAGGGTAAGGCAAAGCGCTGCCAAGTCATCTGAGATCTGCCTTTTTTTTTTTGTTTGTTTGCTCCGTCCGTGAAATGCGGCTGATTCCCAGCTCCGCATTTTCGGCTCCCAGTCAAATCCCAGCCGTCTTTATGGATTCTCCAGATCTCATTACAGTCAATGAGCCTGCAAAGACTTTCAGATCAAAGTGAAAGACTTTTAGCACTGGTGAGAGAGAGCAAGAGTAAGCCAAATCAAGTAATTATAACCAAGGAAAAGCATATCAGGAATACCTGATAAATAAATACTGGTCAACAAACTTTAGCCAAGAGAAAAAAACAGTGCCATGCTAACAATTTCAGGGTCCTAAATCTATAGAGGCTTCATCTGAACAGCATTTATTATTCACAGCCAGACACAAATTTCCAAGTTGCAGAAGCCTGCAAGCCATTATGCGATAAGACAAACGAACACGCAGGCCTGACCTTGAATAAATCGGTGGGGCTGGAGGAGCTTTGGGTGAGCATTCGCCGCACGAGTGTCACATCTCGGTGTCGGAATTGAAACGAGGGTTTGTTTATAGACTGAAGCTGTCAGGGTTACGGACGAACCCGAGGAGTCATCCGTCAGATCGCATGTGCAAGGCCGAGCAGGAAGAACTGTAGCTTTTTACTGATTCATTGCATTTTACCATGGGCTTAATCCTCTGATCTAAAATGTATGGCTCGTATCTGTTGGAGATTAGCCCGACGGGACGTGTTGCGAGATGCAAAACAGAGTGGAGGTCAGGAGGGATCTTGTAAAGCAGAGGGCACAGCCAAACACACAGATAGGCTACGTCGAGCACCTGAAAGAAATAAAAGAGCCAAATCTACCGTGTTTATCTCAACAGCCTGATAAAATGTACTTACATGGATCGGCTGGCATCGTTCCTGAGAGGCGAGATGTTAGTCAGTGTCAAAACCTAGACCTTCCGCCGTGTTGCCGTCAAATATTTGGATGCGAGATTTAAACGCATTTTCTCATTAAATGTCATGCACCTTGTAAATTTGTTTAAAAAGGTCTGCCAGACTGTTCCAGTGATTTTACAGAGCCAAGACAAACTCGAAATGTGCTGTGTAGACTGTTGAGTGATCGCTGAAAATAATAGACATTTGGCTCGAAGGTCCAGAGATATATTTTCCTTAAGCTGCAGAGTATTTCCTCCTTTCAAAACAGATGAGTTATGTGTCAATGTGTGTATCTTAGAGCTATTAAAGTCGGATAGCTAGCTTTGGATCCGAGATGCACTTTAGGGTCATAACACAGTGCGGGGTCATTCCTGTTATGCAGTACATTCTCATGCCCCGGCTTTATATAGCGGATAAAATACTAAACTCATATTATATTCATTTATTTTAAATTATTTTACTAATTTGGTTTAAGAAAACATTAACATGAAAAAAATGCCAATTTATTAGGATGTTTTCCAAGTGTTCCTTAATTTTGTAATCTTAATCCTTTCTGTACTCAAATTGCATTTTTAAAACATATTTTGTTTTTTGAGAATTTTGTTTTAATTAATTCAAGTGTTTTGTTTTTTTCCCCCCCGTGTCCTCAATATCACTTCCAATCTTCCAAGCCACTTCCTTAATAATATCTTCCTACAGGAGGTGACATCATCATTGGTGCAATCTCAACACAAATGGAAGCAACTATTAACAATGCATGTGGTCTAATTATGATTTTTCCGATAAAATTGTAATTGTGATTTAAAATGCAATTTTTAAAAAAAGCTACACGTCTGGTCAAATATTTTTGATTATATATTAATAATACTAATTAAATAAAAATAAATACTAATAATATTAAACAAAAGAAATAGTATTTAATATATTTTTTTAAGTATTTAACAACAATAATATTTTTTTTACAGTACAACTGTGAAATTACAATATTTATGGCCATTTTAATTTCTTCACTTTCAAACGTTAAAACTATCAACATTTTATTTTAGCAGAAAACTGCAGGAAGCCTTTAAAGCTACTTTTTGTTGACAACAGCTGAAATGCGTTCAGCTGTTTTCAAGAGACTCAGTCACTTTATATGATAACAGATTTATTTTAGGCTTTTATTCAGATATTTACATTGATCAGTGAAAATAAACAGAAGCTCAACAACCGTACTTGCTTGATGGTTCTTACGGAAGCTCAAACATGCTGCGTAACACACAAGAACGAACCTCATTGGTTCTCACATGTCAAGCAAGCATGCTTGAGTTTCCGTTTGCCATAACTGATGTGTGCAGATGTATCCGAAGATGAACGAATGTCTTACAGGTTTGGAATAACATGAGGGTGAGTAAATGATTTTTGTAAGAATTATCAATTTAAATTATAACCCAGGCCTAATTTTTTTACATTTACAGAACTCAAACGTAACAAGAATGCCCTTGCTATAGTACTGGACAGAGCCATGTCAACTCAGCAAATGGGTAGTAAAGCCCATAGGTGACCAATCACAAGTTACACACGCAACCTCACGGGCAGACTTACAGTACTGCACCAGCTCGTCTCATTGCTTTGTTTTGGCCTTTTCTTGCAGAGAAAAAAAAAAAACATAAAATTTCTGCACCAGCACACTAATAACAACCCACACACATACTGCACTCCTCTCCCTCACTGCCTTCATCTCTCAGATCCCCTTGCTTGCTTCATCTCCAAGTCCCTCCATCCAAACCCCCAATGCACTCAGCATCTGCTTGCAGGATGAATAAATCAGTGCTTCTTCCCGGCTGCGGTCCCCTGACTGACAGAGGCCCATCTTAATTGTAGCTGAAAGTCAGCTTTCTCTGTGCTAATTAGCAGAATGCGCTGCTAAATGATTTAAAAACTCAGGGCTTATACGAGCCCTGCCGATCATCACTTATTCACATGGAGCGCGGCACTTTGTGAGAACATGGCGCCCGAGGTAAATTAATTTACTCCAATTAGCAGGCCCTGTCAGCGCGCATCACTGTCTCATACTAGACATGCCTCTGAAAAAATAAAGCACTTGTTTTGTCCTCTGCTTTGGTTACATCTGGTGTGCAATGGAGGGGAATCGGGTGAAGCAACCGCAGGAAAACACACAGTCCTCGTCTCGGACGACTAAATACCTCCATGCTGCCGTCCGAGATGAAGCGGAACAGGAATTGGTCACTCCAGAGGTGGGACATTCAACCACATGCCTGAGGAAAACAGAAAAATGTGGAATTTTACTACATGTAAAAATGGACAGAAAACAAAATGAGGCTTTGAAAACTAATTCAAAATGTGTAATTTCAACACAAACACTCAGTTAGGGGGTGTTCACGCAGGACAGGCTCTTGCATAGATAGGGTGCAACAGAACTGAAAGCAGGGGTCTCAAGATACAATTTGAAAAACCTGAACTCCTTTTTAACATGACATAACATGTAAACGCTAAAAAAGTAGGAGAAGAGGAAAATGAACAAACGTGCAGAGCTACTGCAACAAGCTGCCTCCATCTATTATTATTTTTTTTATTTTTTTTCTGATTATGATTATATCGTGGTTGGACATGCATACAATTTACATTTTCATAATTTATATAATTCTCATAATTCTATTTACAATTTTCATAATTCTAAAATAATTCAAAGTTTATATATAAAATTATAAAATGTTTATAATATTAATAATAATAACAATAATAATAATAATTTGTAACTTTTTATTTATCAAAGGTCCTGGAAAAAAAAAACATTTTTTAACTGTGAAAATAATAAGAAATGTTTTTGAGCCCTAAATCAGCATATTAGAATTATTTCTGAAGACTTTGAAGACTGGAGTAATGACGTGAATATTCAGCTTTGCATCACTGGAATAAATTACATTCTACAATATATTAACATAGAAAACAGCTATTTTAAATTGTACTTGTAATATTACTATTGTAATATTACTATTTTTCATCCTTGGTGAGTAAAGAGACTTCTAAACTATAATAATAATTAAAAACCGTTCTGACCCCAAATTTATGACTGGTTGTGTATATCTATCTAGCAACCCTACATAAGACAAGCAGTTTGGAAAATGGATGGATATATATAATTTTTTTAATTGGAATTCAATAACACGGGAGAAAAAAAATCAAAATATTGTGTCTATGTAAAGGAATGGAATATAAATAAAATGTAATAAGAACTGCATTGAACTGGAAGACAAAAAAAATTAAGCATGATGTAACAGTCGAAAAAACGCAGAAAAAAATAGCACAGATGAAACATAAGTCCTGTGTGATTGCCCTCTTTGCCAACAGTTGTTCTGCCAACAGTTGTAGAGTTACAGAAAGTATTGCCACACAGAATTTGCACTAACTTATTGCTGTTATTGCATAAAATACTCAAAAGGCAACAAAAACTTCCCCTAACCATTTATCATGAGGAAAAGAATAAGATTTTTCTTTTTTTTTTCTTTTTGCCTGGCAGCGTACAATCCTTATATCTCAGTTATAGTCTAATCTCAAGAGACCATAATGCTGCTCACTTCCTGTACCTATTTTAATTTCTGCAAATGCACTGCAGAGGGCAAATTCCTCTTCCTTACACAGGGATTTGACATGTCACTGACAGCTGAAGCAGCAGAGATTAATCTAGAACGAGCAGACTGTTGAAAGCTGCCTTTGCTTGCTAATGATCGAGCCAACTGCAGGTGAAAGAGACGGAAAACACTACAAGGGCTCATCTTTTTCTCGTCCTCCACAACTACTGAAAGAAAGTTGACGTTCTGATCCATCTCCTGCTCTTAAGAGAGAAGCCAGCGTGTAACGCAGAGGCAAGAGCCAAAAACGGCTTCATCCGGCAGGATTCAGACAAATGCAACGACACGAGGCAGGTTTGCTTGGAATGCCTTCCAGATGATGTCAGACTTGAGCACAGTCAAACGTACAAATCCAGCCCAGGCGTTTTAGAGTTATTTATGATTTTACTACGATGAATCTTGCGAGTGTTGATTCTTTACGTGGCCCTAGGGATCTCAAAGCATTGTGGGAAGCCCAAGTTATATATTGCATCCTTGTTTTACGTGGAAATGATGTTTCAACAAATGCGGCGCCTGATTATGGCCCTACCCATGATGCATCAGGACCTAGCTGGATATGCACAGTGTCTCAATTTCTTTTTCTACAGTAAAGAGAAGTAGTATAAGAACACAACAAGCATAAGAACACAACAGAAGGAGAAATAATGGAGAAATCACTTTTAAATTAGGCTGATATTTCACAGCCCACTTGCTTGCTGATCCTGCTGTTAGGTGTGGATATTGTGAATAAAACTGACATTGATAATATGTTCTCTTCAAATAGGTGTGACTGCATTTTTAAGTCTGTACACTATAAAATTGATTTTTCGATGTTGTAAATAAAGCAAACAATTTTGAAGTACATTTTACAAGAAAATACTATTTACATTTTGCTACTTCAAAGATCTGTGTTTAAAAATTGTGTTATTTGCGCATAAATACAAATATATCATGACAAAACCCTCCAAATAAATTAATAAATATATAATATAGCTAATTACATGTTCTATAAAAAAAGAGAAAATATATTAGTGAAATTTCATTATAGTACAGCTTTGTCATTTGTAGTGTTAAGATTTTCAAAAAAAAAAAAAAAAAAATAATTCTGTATGATTTATAAGCTTGTTTCTTCATGCGGACCAAAAACAAAAATCATGATGAAGAAAAAAACATACCATTTAGTAGAGCAATTTGTGGAGCACTTCATGGACAAGTCTTGAAGAGAACATCAAAGGCCATGTATATTAAAACAGCAAATTATTGGCTACTTTAAAGACTGTCCTTTTATTGACAACACATTTTATTAACAACAAAACCACCACCATATAAGCACTGCTCCAAATGTGAATGCACCGGATGAAAAATAATCTTTTACTGATGTTCTTCCACAATAATGGTGGCTGACTCTCAGTCTTAATGATCATCTGAGCAGTAGCTTGCTTTTGGCCAGCTAATCTCTGGGCAAACAAAGATCCAAACATCTGCATTAGCATTTGGCAACTGTGGAGTTGCTGTTTTGTAACCATGATCCTTTTCTGGCCCAGGTGTCTTTGTCGTTAAGCAGTTTTGGCTTTATTCTAGGGGCTACACCTTTCTTATTCTCTCATCTTCAACATGTTTGCAGATTTAGGGGTCTTTGGAGGAGCTGGTTGGATGTGGAAAGCAGCATGTGTGTCAGTCTGAGGGCTTGTTGAAATAGCGAAGGAGAAAGAGATATGACACACTGACAGAAAAGGACTCACTCATTAGATGAGGGTAAGAATATTAACTTATGACACCTCCAAAACTAAATTATATGAATCAAAAAGACATAAAACATTATGAGGCACAGTCCAGTCCACAGCCCAGATTCTTTGTTCTAATGCCACCCAAACAGAGTTGGCTAGACAGACTTGGTTATTTCTCATTTACAACAACATGAAATTCAATAGCATGTCAAAAAAAGTTGTGGAAATTTTTGAATTGAATAATAACGGAAGAACAGTAAGAGGAATTTACTGCATTGCAATTCAAAGAAATTCAACACTTTTTCAACACCATAAATTTTGCAACAGATTGTTAAAAAATACCATTAATAATTTGGAATAATTACTATTTATTACCTGCTATTCTTTATCAACTGATTAGATATATTCCTCTTAAAAAGTCCAACAGCCATAGAGCTACACTAATATCCACCACATTCACTACAGGTCACTACATAAAAATAAATATTAACATCAGCATTTTGGGAAATTAAATGTTGTTGATTGCAGTGTTCCGCCATAATCCATAACTTTTAATACTATATATATATATGTGTGTGTGTGTGTGTTTTAATTATTTATTTAATATATATATATATTTATATTTAATGTTTTTTACAGGAGTTTCTAATGCTCATCAGGGCTGCATTTATTTGATCAAAAATACAGGAAAAAATTTAATATTGTGAAATATTATTATGACGTAAAATAAAGTTTTTCTATTTTAATATACATTAAAATCTAATTCATGCAACACCGACGTGCTACGACATCCGCCGGAACGGCTTCCCCGTATGACAGTTGGCGGAAGTCATATAAAAGTGTTTATTACTGTCACGAATCCTGTCCATGAACTTCCGTCCACTTGCCACCAGAGGTCGCCCTCCCATTATATTGACTCTCACACCACACAGACTGTTACACATCACCCTGGACTACATTTCCCATGCTCCATTGCACTAATCACAAACTCACCTGTAACCAGTCACACAGCTGCTACCAATAACACACACTATATAAATCAGTCTCACACCACCATTCAGCGCTGAGTATTGTTTAGCATTTATGCTGTTATGCATAGCTACTTTACGGAGCCATCTGACCCTTGCCTGTTTATTGACCACGCCTTTGTAAATAAAGTCTTGCACATTGATCCGCACGTCTCATGTCTCATTCGCCCCGTAACAGAATACTCGGCCCCGCAAGGATCCAACAGCTTCTCGGATGGACATTGGCCAGGTATGGATACAGCAAGAATATTGTTAGCCCTTACAACAACACTCCATTATGTCACAGCTGCCAATCCTGAATCAAGTCAAGTCACGAATGCTCTTCCTGAATCGAGTCAAGTCACGAATGCTCTTCCTGAGTCTAGTCAAGTCACAGCTGATCTTCCTGAGTCTAGTCAAGTCACGGTTGATCTTCATGAGTCAAGTCAACTCACAGCTGATCATCATGGGTCAAGTCAAGTCACAGCTGATCTTCCTGAGTCCATTCAAGTTACGGTCAATCTTCCTGAGTTAAGTCAAGTCACAGTGGATCTTCATGAGTCAAGTCACAGTTGATCTTCATGAGTCCAGTCAAGTCACAGTT
>NW_015638566.1:0-13832 GCF_001515625.1 Sinocyclocheilus rhinocerous
TTTCGGTTCGCCTGAATTAAACTTTTTCCTTCTGCAGCTGCAGAGTTTTTCAGGAAGCTGACTTGTGAAGGGTCAAGCAGAATGCTTTGCCCCCCCACGCCCCCCCCTTTGTATCTGTGTGCAGGGGTGAGGGAGTTTGCACTGCTGGCTGTGTGACATGCAGCAGGGTGTCTTTTACTTGAGTCTATGCGCAGTCGGTAGGACTGTTTCAATTCTTTCTGAACCATGTCAAGCTCCTCTTTAATTGTTGAGTCAGGGTTTGGACCTCAGCTCTGGCTGCATGCAGCTGGCCTTCTAAGGCCTTAGTTCTGGTGTCTCTCTCATTAAGTTCCACATACGCTGTTTTAAACAGTGACTTTGTGTGAAACAGTTCTCTTTCCAAGTCCTGTCTGATGGCTTTTTCCAGCTGCGCTTGGTGTCCAGCAGCTGTTAGAGCCTCCTGAAGACTGGTGATTTCCTTCTGTTGCACCATTCTGTGAGGTTCTTTGCATCCGTTCTGTGCTTTCTCTCGTTGAGCAGGTGTCAGTTCTCTGCAGAATTCTGTGACTTGCAGTTTCAGCTCATTTACCTCCTGTCTGAGGCCCTTGAGGATGTGGGCCGAGGAGAGGATGATGCTGGTCAGGTCCTGGTGGTTCAGGCTGGGTGTCAGGTGTTCACTTGTGTCGCAGTCTCGCTGTTCCTTTCTTTGCCATTGCAGGTCATTGGCTGCTTTGAGCTGAAGGATGTCCATTACAGTGCTCTGCTAAGTGTCCAGGTGGTCCTGGTGAGCTGGCAGGGCTGGATGTCTGTGGAATGTCTGCGACATACTGGCACACTTGTGGGAACACCAGAGAGAGAAAGGGACAAGACAAATGCAAGTACGTACAGAGGTGTTAAGCTATCTCTATGGGGAACGGCTGTGTAGGCAATGTAAGGTATGAATAGCTGGTGAGAGGCAGCTAGTGAGGTAGGGTGCTATGTTTTTGTGTTCGTGAACACAGAGAGAGTTTGAGTAACTTTGTTGAGGGGGCCGTAAGCAGGGGTCAGCTGATGACCGGGCTATACATGTGGTCAAACTATTACTCAAAGCACTGATGGTTCACGGGTTTGGTCACTATGACAAAACTGAAATAAAATAAGATGAAATCAAAAAAAAAGAAAAGGAAGAAGGAAGATTTCACCTATTTAGTTTTTTTTTTGCTAAGAAATATGGCTAAGCAGGTGTCACTTGTGGGTGATGTATGGAACGATATTCCGGACAATTTTCAAAAGGACTTGCAAATTGTATTTTCAATTGCGTTTTCAATATGTGGACGCATAAATTGTGACATAATCCAAATGCAATTGCAAATCCTGCATTACTGTTTGCATTTTCGCTTTCGCGAATGCACAGCGACTGCCAAATTTCAAATGAAAAAGCAAAGTCCATTTGCAATTGTATTTCCCATGTCTTAGGAGTTATGAGCCTGTCATATTTAAATAGCAATATTAATTACCAGTCTGCTTTTTCACTCTCGCTGCGTCGCGCATGTAACCTGCCAAAACTCAAATGGAATCGCAATTCCTTTTGCATTTGAATTTCCAATGCCTACATGGAAACCTGTCAATCAAGTGTCAGGGGTGGGATTATTTAATTGGGCGTGTTTGTATTGGGAAGTGACGTCACTCACAGTCGACGCACTCGACGGCCGAGAGGGGAAATGCCAGTAATAAGACGATTTTGCGGAATGTTTTGAACAATGGAGGTTATCGGTGAAATTATGGAGGACATTATGACGCTCGCGCAGCAAGTTGATGACAGTTCATACTCTACAGATTTCCTCTTACTCAGAAGCCATTTAGTTTTGGACAGGTTAAATGAGTTTGTGGCCTTGACGAACTGCAACATCAGTAATGTTGCCTTCGCCAACCTAAGTGAAGTGGCCAACAGGCTTTTTGTGAAGGACAGAACAACTAAAGGACCAGGACGTCCTTTGATGGACATACCACTAGAAATGATTGAGTACTACGTGATATGTGGTTACTCATTTGTCCAGCTTGCTCGGATGCTTGGAGTATCTGAGCGAACCATCCGAAGAAGACTGGGACAGCATGGATTAAGGTAAATACAGTTTTCATAAATGTATAAGCAATTGACCCTTCGCAAAAACCTGCCCTCCTTAGTTACTGTTGCTATGTCCGACAAGCCCTGCCACCATGACAAGAACGCCTGTCAATCAAGTGTAAATTGGAATGTTATGCACTGTGCATATAACGAATGCAAGTTCATACAGTATGAAACATATACACTCACTGGCCACTTTATTAGGTACACCTTGCTAGTACCGGGTTGGACCCCCTTTTGCCTTCAAAACTGCCTTAATTCTTCGTGGCATAGATTCAACAAGGTGTTGGAAACATTCCTCAGAGATTGAACAGGTGTACCTAATAAAGTGGCCGGTGAGTGTATATGGCTACTACTTTTGGCACTCCAGACCAAGATTTGTTTTTAAATTATTGTTGTGATCGTGTTATGCTTCGTGTTTATGCTTTTTTATTGCCTTATACAAAAATATATGCTGTTAGTTAATATATCTTATGACCCTTAATGAATTTCTTCTTTTTTTCTACCAAAGGGCTAAAGATATGTACTCCGATGTAAATGATGATGCATTGGACAACGTTGTGGCTGAAATACAAATAAATTACCCAAACGCAGGATACAGGATTATACATGGTCATCTTCGTTCCCAAGGTCTTCATATTCAGAGTAAGAACAAGTTTATAATATTTAGAGTTTACACTTTTAAAAAGAATTTAAGTACCAAAGTGAGTAAATTGAGTTTTGAATAGGCTGACATTTGGTTGTTGCATATTACAGGTTTAGGTTATATTGATTAAATATGCTTAAAAACCAGAATGTGTAGAATTTACTGTTTAATTACAGAATTTAAAAACAGACAATTAAAATTAATAAAAATCCAGTTTTAATTAATGGAGGCTACATTAAATTTTTTTTTTTTCTTGCTTTTCCTTTTAAGCTTCTAGGTTGTGTGAGTCTGTGCGAAGAGTTGGTCCACTGGGGACTCAACTGAGAGCATTATCAATATGTACACGTCATCGCCGTCAATACTCTGTCTCAGGACCCAATGTAATGTGGCACATAGACGGAAACCATAAGTTAATAAGGTATTGGGAGTGAGACATTTTTCAGGATTTTTCCTGACTTTGGGTGGTAGGTCATCCACATCTCCCAAGCGGGTTTAATATATAATTGCATAATCTTAAGTTACCTTAATACAATTTGTGTATACATCAAAAGTGAATAAAGTAGAACCAGAGGCTTAAAAGACTAACATTAATGATATACAAACCTTTCAGTTTTCTCTTTAAAATATTTTGTTTTCATGCTATCTGTAGGAAAAATGATCAGGCCTCCTTTACCTTAACATTTTCCATACGATAACTACTATCATTAATAGTAAACAAGTTGACTCATCTACGTAAGTAAATAAGTATTTTTAATCACAGAGTCGTAACTGTTACAGTCAAAATATGATAATATAGTGCTATTAGTTGTTCAGGGTAAAGTAAAATAATTGCTTCCATAAAGGTTGGTTATGCATTTGTATTTTTTTAATATTCTTTTTAGTTTGATCCCCACCATACTCACAAATTTTTGGTGTGTTTAATGATACAATTTATATTAATTATATTTGTGTTTAATATGTTAACACAATTATTTGAATAAAAACTAACTTGGAAGGGTATTTTGTTGTTGTTGTTGTCTGAATTTTCTCAGGTGATAAATTTCATATGGATGGCCACTGAATTCAGGAAAAAACAAACTGTCATGGGAAGATAAATGTGTAAGGGAAGGAATCGTAAAATTCAAGTTTTTATTTATGTATATGCTCTTTTATTTAGGTGGAGGTTTGTTATTCATGGAGGCATCGACGGCTTTATCCGCTAATTGTTTACCTGAGTGCTGCAACAAACAACCGGGCATCGACAGTTGTTGACAGTTTTATTGGAGCAGTTCAGAAATTTGGACTCCCCTCTCGAGTGCGCTCAGACAAGGGCTTGGAGAACATTGAAGTGGCGCACTTCATGGTGGCACATAGGGGAGAGAACCGCAGCTCACACATAACTGGAAGAAGTGTCCACAATCAAAGGTGCTTTGTGTGAGTGGGAGCAAATGTTAAACCGATTTAATGAAGAAGTTTGAAAATTGTTGTAATGTTGTCTTTGTAGGATTGAAAGACTATGGAGGGATGTCTACGAACAGGTCTTAGGCAAGTTCTACTGCCTGTTCTATGGAATGGAGTCTGAGAGTTTACTGGATCCAGATAATGAGGTGCACCTATACGCACTACACTGGATTTTCCTGCCTCAGTTGCAAAGACATCTTGATCTGTTCCAGGATGCTTGGAATAACCACAAATTAAGGACCACGGGTAGCCAATACCCTCTACAGTTGTGGACAACATTTCAAAATGCTGATGATCCAGACCAGGTAGATCTACCATTTGTAGGAAGTGAAGCCTTATTGTGAAGCCTTATGGCATTTTGTAATGTGATAATATTTGTATTTTTTAAAAATGTAATTTAGCTTTTTTTGTGATGTTGTAAGGTGAGTGAAGACTTTGGAATAGACTGGGAAGGACCATCATGCAGTGTTGAAATGGAGGGAGTTGCAGTCCCACAAGCACAACTGCAGAGAGAGTTGACTGCTGCAGAGATTGATACCTTGCCCAATCCAAATGTTATTTTCACAGAAACAGTGGACGCTTACTGTGAAACGGTGCAACTGTTAACTCATTTATTGGGATAGATGAACTGCTCACCCTAACAATATGCTTGAACAATGGATATCTTAATGGATTTAAACACAATGTCATACATTGTTCTGTGAATTAATTGGAGCTGCTAGATTTCCTTTGTCTATAGATCAATTAATAAAACAAAAAAAATAATTCTAATACTAAGACTATATCTGACTGTTTTCACTGTATTTTCTTAAACTTGAACAATCAGCAAAAACAACAGTTTAAGGACTATTGTGATACCTTCCTTTTAAACTAATCCAAAACTGTTGCTAGACACAGCTGCTTTTAGATCAGAGCTGAAATCATCATAGTGACTGTAATGTAATGGGAGTTTAAGTGTCTCCCTGCAGGTTGAGGCAGTTGGCATTCTGACATCTAATACTTTCACATACAGTTCTTGTGGTAGGCTTGTCCAGCCAACCCAAAATTCAACAAGGTTCTTCAGATCTTGTGGTGTACCTGTTAAAGTACATTTTCACATGAAAGGACATATCTAAGTCTTACAATGAAAGAACCATACAAAAAGCAAAAATAATTAGAAATATAAAATATATATATTTTTTACCTTCTTCAATGTATTGCCGGAAAAAGGATGTGATTTTGCAGCACGTTTCCAGACTGAAGTTCTCCTCATCATCACTGTCAGGGTTTGGCCATATTACTCTTTCTAGGATCATCTAGTATAATGTCACGAGACATTTTTATACAGTAGTTTAGCAACAGGTTTACTGTAAGACTACATCATGGAATTAATGCTACAAAATTATATAGTGTAATACTATGAACACTCTTAAATTTGTAGAATAACAAATTCTTAGAACTTTTAAGGGATATTCACCAAAAAAAAAAAAATTCTTACATTTTGTCTCATGCTGTCTTATATGTATGAGTTTCTTCAGCAGGTCAATACTAAAGTTAAAGGATTTCCATTTTTTTAGGCTCATACAATGCAAGTGAAACACGAACAAGTTAAGTTCCAAAATCCACATAAATTAGGAATAAAATGTATCTACAATACTCCAGTTGTTAAATTAATAACTTCAAAAGTGATATCATAGGTATGGTTAAGAAACATAAATATTCAAGTCCCTTTTTCATATTTAACCCCTTTTGGCACAAGGAGGAAAAAAAAAAACTTAAAACTTCTATGTTGGAAGTTGGAGCTTGAGAATGTTGGGTCAATTCACCTACATTGAGAAGACCTACAGAACTGAGCTATTCTTCAAAAATATTCATTTGTGTTGAGAGAAAAAAAGAAAGAAAGTACATGCATATACAGTACTGGAGGTCAAAAGTCTCTTCTTACCAAGGCTGTGTTTTTTGATCCCCCCACCCCCCATTTTCTATGTGGGTATATTGTAAAATGTAATTTATTCATCTGATCAAAGCTGAATTGCTTCAATTGTCACATGAATGCATATTATGCAGATTTGCTGTTTAAACATTATTTTAAATTGTAACAGTATTTCACAATATTACTACATTACTGTATTTTTTAAATGCAACTTTGTTTAAATGCAAAGTTGCAAAGTTGTAGCAAAACAATTATTAGAAATCTTAATTGTTTATTATTAAGTTTTGACCACCAGTTTATTAACCATGCTTTGTTAATAAAAGTAACTTCAGATTATGCATAATTACATAGAAGGATTTGTAATTTTATCTGTATATCTATTTGGAAATAGTGAATGCACATTGTGGTACAGTACCTGTGCATCAATTGCCAGGGAAGATGATCGTGGGAATAGGACTTCAATAAGAGAAGGTCGTTCCTTAACCATGCGCAATACTCCAGTATCCTTCAGTCCTTTCTTCAACTGTTGCATCTGTTTCTCGCGATGGCCAATGACCTAAGGAAAGTAATTTTTGCTATTTTTTTTATAAATAATTACAAAAATAGTTAAGGAAAAAAAAAAAGATGTTTTAAAAAGGATAAACTTACAGCATGGTGAAGAATGCTTTGGGCTAGCCACAGTCTATTTTCTGCAGTGACCCGAGGCAGATCCCAACTGACAGCTAGGTCATTCACTTTCACACACTCATCATCAGCAAGTGTATTTGGTTTTTGAAGCTGTAGTAAAATTAACATTGACAAAAAGAAAAAAAAAAGAATAGGTAAATTATTCTCATTTTAGCTTACACAAAACATTGGTCAGAGGTAGGTTTAATGTTGTACATACCAGATGGACAATTTCAATGACATCCGTGTCAGGGCAATCTTCGAGTTCAATTATAACGGTCTCATTCATTTGTCCAGTTATTATTCCAAACATAGCAGGACTAAGTCCAGTCAATGAGGGACCACCATTAATAAATGAATGGCCAATCATGCGTCCAACGATGCGGAACAGGTCACTATCCAGCAGAATTCGGGAGGTTGACGGCACCAGATGATCTTCTTGACCGGTGAAAAATAGGGTTTTGCCACAATTGTCTGTAGTTAGAAAATAGAAAATGTTTTAAGCTCATTACAATTTCCATATTTAATCATTATTATTGTTATTTTTTTTACAAATTTTAATCAAAATGAAAAACAGCAAGCATTAAAAGACTGCATTTTGGCTAAACCATCCCTAGCATTATTATGTAACATTTTAAAATATTACAATTACTCACCAAAATCTAGGGCAAACCCAAACTGCACACGAGAAATAACCTGAGATAGGAAGTAGCGTTTCACACCATCTCCAATTGCTGCATCACCTAAAGTAAAGATATCAATAAACATGCAATGTAAAACAAAGTGATGTGCCATACTGACTGCATGTTTCAAATGATAAAATAAAACTATTAATTTTACCCCTGAGTAGAACGAAGAATGGACGAGCCCAGTTGTCAGGCTGTGATTTATAGAATGTAAACATTTATCTTTCTCTTTCCTGTGTACTGCTGCATAGGTTCAGGCCTGCTGTTAGCCCAGAAAGACGTTCAGCCCTTTCCAAAAGCTCCCTTCTGTATAGAAGTGCAGCCCGAAACAAATTTGGCTCAACTTTCCACTCTGAAAGGAAGAAAAAAACAAAAATGTAATTCAAATTTCAACCTGGTAGTCACCATTCACACGACTTCTGATATCGTCATATTGAGTTTTTTTCTAGCTATGGTGCAGTATAGAGATATTGTTGTTCAGATTGCAGGAAAACATTAACTAAATAACCTTCATTGTCACTGTCCCTTCCTTCTCTACTTTGATAAATTTCCTGTCTGAGGTCACTTCCGAAGATTTGCTGTCTGCTGCTGCTGCTTCTCGGGAATTCCTCACTGCTTTCTCTGCTAGGAAAATCCTTGCTGCTGCTTCTGAAGATTTGCTGTTTGCTGCTGCTGCTTCTAGGAAAATCCTCACTGTCGCTTCCGAAGATTTGCTGTCTGCTTCTCGGTAATTCCTCACTGCTGTCTCTACTAGGAAAATCCTCACTGCCGCTTCTGAAGATTTGCTGTCTGCTGCTTCTAGGGAATTCCTCACTGCTGTCTCTAGGAAAATCCTCACTGCTTTTAGAAATTTCATCATTTCTGCCGCTTCTATTAATATCATGTGTGTTGCCAGCACTACTTGATTCCTGCCTGGAACCCTCTCTACCATTTTGCAGTTCCCTGTTCAACCTGCTTACAAAAAAATAAAAATAAATAAAAAACACACACACATGAAATAAGTAAATGACAATAACTGTAGACAAAAGGAAGGTAAAATGAATCAATTCATCAAACTCTACTTATACTTTCAATATTTTTTAACATTCCATTGTTTAGTTAGAAAGTTTTACATGAATCACTTACATTTCACATTGGTCAACATGTTTCTGCATTTCAGCAACAGAAATTTTTTCTTGGCAGTACAAACAGGCTATTTGTGGCCCTTGGCCTGTTTTTCCCTCTGAAAACTTTTCCAAGTATAATAAAAAGCAATTAGACATGGCAAACCTTAACAGACATTATCCATGCTTTATTTATGCAGTTTATCAACCTCTAAGTTAAGATATTTCTGAAGAGGTCTGATGTAAATCATGCCAGCTCCTATGCCAAGTGTACTGTTGCTCAAGTACTCTGCCGAGTATCCTTCATCAGGACAAGGAATTATCTCCAATGATTTTGAGCGGGTAGCACCTCGAGCCTTCAGAAGTTCATAGCCTCCAGCATCTTTGAGCTTTGGAAACTGTTTATACAGGTAATCCGTAAACTCTGCTGGCTGACAATATTTATCTGGAAGACAAACAAAATGTGTACAGCATGTAAAGTAGTTATAAATTAAAAGTAACATGCATCACTGTCTTGTAAAACTACAAATTATTTAAAAGCTGGTGAATATAAATTCTGCATTGACATATATAATAAAAACATTTTATTTCACAATGTTACCAAGGTACCTGGGGAAATTATTTTTTTTTCCCCCCAGGCCAGCTCTCTCTAGTTTAAGCTTGTCAGATGCATTTGGAGCCTCGCAGTCTCTTCTTTTAGCTAAGCAGAAGAACCTGTGGGTATATGTTACTGTCTTGGACTTCTTTGCTGGCACAGCTGAAACACATGACCTCCTCCGTATACCCCCAAGTGTGTATGGGGCAAACAACCTGCTCACTTCACTACGTGCACCTTGAAAACAATTTAAAGCAAGAAATTTTTTTTATATTTGTACAGTAAATATTTTGCAATAATTTAAATAATAATTTATTTTAAATGACCTAGTTGTCAAACAGTCTGATTAAACATGTTTTCAGTTCTGTTTCCAGCGACCCGTTTCGGTGCAGGTCTCTTGCGGACTGAGGGAGGAAATACGACAGGGGTGTCCAAACTCGGTCCTGGAGGGCCGGTGTCCTGCAGAGATTGCCTCCAACCCCAATCAGACACACCTGAACCAGCTATTCAAGGTCTTACTAGGCATACTAGAAACTTCCAGGCAGGGGTGTTGAGGCAAGCTGGATCTAAACTCTGCAGGATACCAGCCAGAACAGAGTTTAGACACCCCTATAATATGATAATACAGGACAGTCCGTCAGCGGTCGTGAGCAGGGCCTGAGCAGAAAATCAAAACAGCTTGATAATCGAGACTGTTTAGGTAACTGTTAAGATAACATTACTTGCTGAAACTGTGTTCATCAGACGAAGTTTGAACATTGAGACATATGCAACTAAGATTGTTCAATAAACTCTGTTACTTTTTTTTTTACCATCATCACTTCGTCTCCCGCTTCTGCTCTTCTCTGGCTTTCCTCTGTCAACTTCTTGACTGACAGAAGACTGTTAAACACTCGTTTTGGGTATTTTTGGATTCCAGACAAGACTTGCTGTTAACAGGGTTTGGGTATTAACAGCGCTGCTGACTAGTTGTTCTGTTACAGGACATACTGATATTTTCTGATGGGATCTGGTATCCTGGGGCGGGATCCTAATTATTATCTCATATTTTCTAATATTACTATTATCCTAATTATTATTATTATTATTATGTTGTCCCCTTTAAGAGAACCGGAGCAGTGCCCCATATAGAAAGCATAGACTACAAATATATTTAATATTTATATATATAAATATATATATATTTAAATATAAATTAAATTTATTACGCAACATTCACGTAGGGGACACATTAATATATAAAAACTGGTGTTCAGTATAAAGCAGAAAACTTATGTACACGCTGAAGAAGACTGTTAAACACTCGTTTTGGGTATTTTTGGATTCCAGACAAGACTTGCTGTTAACAGGGTTTGGGTATTAACAGCGCTGCTGACTAGTTGTTCTGTTACAGGACATACTGATATTTTCTGATGGGATCTGGTATCCTGGGGCGGGATCCTAATTATTATCTCATATTTTCTAATATTACTATTATCCTAATTATTATTATTATTATTATGTTGTCCCCTTTAAGAGAACCGGAGCAGTGCCCCATATAGAAAGCATAGACTACAAATATATTTAATATTTATATATATAAATATATATATATTTAAATATAAATTAAATTTATTACGCAACATTCACGTAGGGGACACATTAATATATAAAAACTGGTGTTCAGTATAAAGCAGAAAACTTATGTACACGCTGATATATGTAAAAAGTCACATTTAGGATCTTTTTAGCCAACTCTAAAATCCAGACCGGACGCCTTTTACAGGTCCGAGACGTATGCACACAAGAGGCATGGGCAAATTGTATATTATGTATTTATAAAATATTATATATAATAGTTTAATATTAAATAAATAAAATAATAAATACTCACCCTGACCATCACTTCTTGATGAAGGAGCACTCGATGATGGACCTGCAGATTGTTCAAGAGCTGCAGCCGCCTCTCGCAGCAGCTGCGAAATTGACTTCTCCATTTTTACAGATTTAACTGTACATTACCCGTACATCATCAGCTCATCTAGGGGCTCCTGCCCCTAACCGCAAGACCGCCAAAATGAGGTCGACTGTGAGTGACATCACTTCCCAATACAAACACGCCCAATTAAATAATCCCACCCCTGACACTTGATTGACAGGTTTCCATGTAGACATCGGAAATTCAAATGCAAAAGGAATTGCGATTCCATTTGAGTTTTGGCAGGTTACATGCGCGACGCAGCGAGAGTGAAAAAGCAGACTGGTAATTAATATTGCTATTTAAATATGACAGGCTCGTAACTCCTAAGACATGGGAAATACATTTCCACCAGTCCCAGTGGATTACTGGTACTCATGCATCCTGCGAATTGTTTCAGGCCCAGGGCATGACAGGGGTGGCACGATGGAACTACCAAAGGCTTCTGGACCTTAAGCAGCCAGATGTAGTTCTTCCACCTGTGTTCGATCCATTACTGATAACTGAAATTCTAAATTCTGCTTCAAAGAAAGTGACTGGAAAAGAGAAGTACCCTGTACTTCACCTCTCTGATAGGGACACGGGAGAGAAGTTTGGCCTTGAATACAGTGAGCCAGAGTGCCATCCAGTTCAACTTGATTGGAACAAACATAAGGTGCAAAAGAAAACTGATTCTTCTGTTCTTGTGCCTCTCTCCCCTGGCCCAACACCATCCACAAACCCACCACCCACTGCTGTGCCTGTGTCCCAGTTCCACCAACTTAAACCTGCTGCAATCTATAAGGTACAGATGTTGTCCCAAGGAAGCATGGAACCTCCAGTTAAAATGGGTAAGTTAATACCAATTTCCAAAGCCATCATTTTAAATGTCATTGTAAATGACTTTTTGTTCTTGTCAACATCATCTCAGTAAATGAGTAAAATAACAATTAACTTTTCTCTTCATTCCAGGAACCTCAAATACTCCACCCCTGCCTTCGCAGTCCTCACCAAGGAGTGCCCGCACTGGACCAATCAAGACTGGTGGACGAGTGTTCGTCTTAGACCACAAGCGCTGGACATCACCAATGAAGGAGGCTATCGACGGCCTCCTACACAATTACCATAGACAGAAAGACATGTTGAAGCTTGTGGATCGAGACTATGCAGCTATGGTCCATCGGTCTGCCACAGATCCAAACAGTCTACTTCACCCCACAACCAAATACCATATAACACAGTACATAAAACACCTGGCTAAACAGGTAAACACAAGTTCATCACTGAACACCAGTCCAGAAAAACTTTGGAGACACAAAAACTGTGGCAAAGTTTAACTGAGGAAAGTAAGACTGCCCATGTCCCAGTTGTAGAACTGCCACCAGCCATTGTGAATCCAGCAGATCCAGTCTCACAGCCAGCATCTGAACAGCCACTAACACAGGAGAATGTACAGAAAATAGTAAAGGATATATTGCTACATCAGCAGGAGCAGCAGCAGCAACAAAAACCCAGACAAACGAAAAAATGTCTTGCGTGTGGACAGCCAAAATCCCGCTACCAAAGTAATGGATCATCAATTCATCACTTTTATCAACAAGGGCCTGTTTGATATTATTACTGCTCCACAAAGGTGTTTAAAGCCTATTCTGCGGAGGGACTGACAAATCCTAGAATGGCCTTTGAAGAGTTTGCACAGACTGACTTCTTTCAGCGTGAACTGCAATTAACAAAGCGCAGAGTGGAGGACAAAGCTGAAAAGAAGAGGAAACTCTCGGACCCTCAACCTCAGGGAAGAATGTGCCGTTTCTGTCGCACAGAGTTAAAGCAGGGCCCAAACAGCAAACATATCCACACAGGGTTTCCAGGAGTGGCAGGAAAATACATTTACTGCCCTGCTAAAGTCCTCGACTTATACAAAGACAGAGGCATGACAAAGGAAATAACATGGAAGGAATTTCAAGCCTCATCATTCTATGGCATGGAAAAGGATAGGTGGGCAGCAGAGAGAAAGAAATAGACATTCTGAACGTGTATACATACACTTGATACATTTCATACATTAATCATCCATTGTTTTCATGTTGCATCATTCCGTTGCTCCATTCCTTTCAATTACATAAACATTTTAATTAATCATTGTTTATGTTCTTCACATCCTGTCCTTAACATAACATCCATCCTAGCACATAAGATCTAAATGGAGCATATTCTGGTAAATTGCAACTGTTTGTAAATCGTTTACTGATTAATCGAATTGATTTTGTTGTTATTTTCTTGTGAAGGATCTGTATATCAGAACTGATAGTTATTACTTATATAAACTTGTTTTCACACTTGCTGGTTTTTAGTCCCTATTGTTCAACTTCTGTCCAGTCCCGTCCCGTTGCTTTGCAGCAGCTATAATTTCTTTAGTTATACTTGGGTTGTTTTGTTTTACTTGTTTTAGCACTCTCTAAATTCCACTGAAGGCATATGTTTGAGTTAATTTAATAAAACATTGATTTTAAGTAAAGAACTTTTCATTTGATTTCATCTTCAAACACTAGTCAGCTTATTTTCAATATGAATAAATGGTTAAATAGGTCATTTTTATTCATTTTTTAATGCAACAGAGTATCAGTCTTGATTTATAAATGATTTTTTTGCAGTTTAACATATTATACTGATATTACATACTATAATTTGGGCCTTCCTCTATACAATTGTCTATACAAAAAATTATATACACATTTCAGACTGAACTGACGTAGATTTGAACCTGC
>NW_015638566.1:14467-18268 GCF_001515625.1 Sinocyclocheilus rhinocerous
TTTTTTTTTTGCAGTTTAACATATTATACTGATATTACATACTATAATTTGGGCCTTTCATTCAGTACTTGAATATTACTCAATTTGACTTAAATTTAAATGATTCTTCTTAAGCCATTTAATAGAAACCATTCATGTTTAATATAACCATTATTATATAATTATTCATGTTTTCATATAACCATGTAATGTATACTACTATTATTTTACTGTATTTATTTTAATACTAATTATTTATTCATAATAATTTGCTTTGTTTTTCAAAAAGGCAAGACACAAATTACTTTGCAGCTGTAATGTATTGTTTAATTTTAGAATTTTTTTTGGTGAAAAGCACAAAGCTGTGTAAAATAATGGTTTAGACCTGCGTGAGTGGGATTCGAACGCCAGTCCAAATAAATGCATGAAAAAAATCTGATTGGCTGTGACATCATTTCCGCTCTTTGGCCAGCTGTTGAAGTGCTTCAATTTCATTGGCTGTCAGGGAGTTACAACTATCCGCGGCGGCTAAAGACTGCAGCCTCTAGCGTCAGTCACTCACTAGTCTCTTGAGATCAGGGGAGTGAGGTTTACCTGCACAGCACCTACCGCTGGCCTTCGTTTTCACAACGCTACATAAAATGTTTTGCACAAACAAATGATGAAAAATACTGCAATATTCCATAATCCAAAATTCCATAATCCAAGATAATGCGGTCAATTTATTTCATGGTGACTAATGATGATTTCTGATTTCTCTCCCCCTATTGAAAGTTTGTTCAAGCAAAACTCTGGCCGCTATATTCATATGGATTTATTTCCAGCTGCTGTAGCGTTGTGTTGATCAGTGGAGGGTTGCTGCATCATACTGCTTGAAGATCTCAGAAACAATGTCTTTCTCAAGCTTTGTTAGCTCTTAGTGACATTATTAAGGTAGAGTAGCCCTGCATTACACAGTGAATTGTTTAGCTGTTAAGTGATTGACGTTTAGCTCAGTGGTTTATTGGACAGTTGATATGTAAAGTTTGGCTGCACAGCTTATTCTGTTGAAGCAAGAACAAGAAAAATATTTTATTGTATTAATTGCATTTGTCAGCATCATGTTGATGCTTAACAGTTTGTCTAATATTTAGTTTCTAGAAAGAGCACTTGATGGGAAAACAGCATATAGCAACCAGTAAGCATGTTCTTTCTGAGTATCTTTGAGTTAGTGACTAGAGAGTGATCAAAGCCTGTTTTAAAAGGCAAAAGTTTTTGTTGACTGCATTATATTCACTTCTCTGAAAACAGTTGTTCCACTGAAGCCTTCTCATGTTTGCTTGTGAGACACATTATCTTGTTAGGATGCAGTCCATATCAATGAGTTCTGGGTCGACCCGCTGGACAAGAGCCTCCTTCAAAGGGTAATTAACTCTGTTGTTAATTTCAGTTAACTGGCAGGTAACTAATTAAACCAAATAACTTGATGTTTAATCTATTGCAATCACACTTTGTTCTTTTACACCTTTTCAGAACAGTAATAGTTTAAATCTAAACCAGAACAGAATGGAACACACTTGTGTTGATGGGGTCTGACGATACGGTGGTGTTTCTGTTTTCACTCTGAGGTCAGCAAGGATTTCTTCAATAAATAGAGTCAAGAAGAACTCTTTGCCATGGTCCACTCTTATTTGGTCCCACATTCCATTGATGATTACAGCAGGCCTTAAATAATGATCAAATTCAAAAAGAAATGGTTCCCTACACTGACTCTTTCATATGCAATATATTCAAATGATATATATATATATATATATATATAAATATAAATATATAAAAGCCAGTAAGTTTTTTTTTTGTAATACAAACCTGTACACTTCTTCATAAATACTCAAAAATATTTCTAATTCAACATTTAATCTCAACAGTTCTGCTACTTTTTTCCCAATTTCTTGCAGAAGTTATCTATTCAACAACCACAACAAAAAACACTATCAGAAATGTTTCTTGAGCAGTAAATCAGCATATTAGAATGATTTCTAAAGATCATGTGACACTGAAGACTGGAGTAATGATGCTGAAAATACAGCTGCGCATCACAGAAATACATTACAGTTTAACAGATATTCACATGGAAAAGAAAAAGCTATTTTAAATTGTAATAATCTTTCACAATCTTACTGTATTACTATGTTTTCATACAATAAATGGAGCTGTGGTTAGCATAACACATCACTTCGTCGGCTTTACGTTTCGTAGATCCTGACGGCAGGTGAGTCATATCAAAAATATGAACAAAAACTATGATTATGATAGGCTATATTTTATGACATACGTGAAGCTAAATATACTGAACAAAAATATAAACGCAACACTTTTGTTTTTGCCCACATTTTTCATGAGTTGAACTCAAAGATCTAAGACTTTTTCTATGTAAACAAAAGGCCTATTTCTCTCAAATATTGTTCACAAATCTGTCTAAATCTGTGTTAGTGAGCACTTCTCCTTTGCCGAGATAATCCATCCACCTCACAGGTGTGGCATATCAAGATGCTGATTAGACAGCATGATTATTGCACAGCCCTAAGCCATAACCCTAACCCCAAGTCATCGGAGAAGAAGGAGTTTTCCCCCAGCGTCTTAAACAGACGCAGTACGAGTGAAGTATCGATAGGGAACATTATTTATGCATTTTTAACTGCAGTGCAAATGCATTCGTGGCATCTCTGAGCTACATTAAACGGTCTGTGTAAATACATCTGCCACTTCAGATGCAGCTTCTGCAGTGTGAAGATGGATTTTGTTGATGCTGAATTAGTTTGATTGGTAACAGCTCTACAGTGCCATTATATTTTATATTCTAAAAGAGAATGCATTCATTTCAAAAGTTAGAAAAGTAAAAAAAATAAAAAAAATCCCTAAAATCAGTTGAAGGTGCAAATATAACCTCCTAATGGAAAAGTTAATTTCTGTCACTGCTTATAGGTTTGGGATTATTTTTCAGCTTTTATCCTGGTTTCACTGAATATTGCAACGTGTTCTCCTTTTTGTTGTTATTGAAATGACCACCCTAGGAGGAAGAGAGAAAGAACAAAGAGCAGAAAGAGAGAAAGAACAAAGAGCAGAAAGAGAGAAAGAACAAAGAGCAGAAAGAGAGAAAGACCTCAAAAAAGCTTTCCCGCCTCCTGCAGTGAGATGGCGCCGACGATGATGGCTGCCTCCGTGGGGTGCTCCGCAGTTGTTTTTATGTTTTTGTTAGTTTGTCCTGTCTTTAGTTATATCCCTGCAATCAGTTTCACCAGAGATGAATTGCTGGACATTCGGCAGTACACACCACCCGATATTTCACCGGTTTTCGATTATTCTGATGTTTTGCTGGACATTGTAGTCGGGGGAGCTGCGGCGCTGATCAAGCGCTTTAGGACGGGGGAAGCGAGCCGGCGCGCTCGTGAAGCTAATGCAGCGCGGATTCAGAACGCCGTTGCCTAGCATCCATCTGGCGAACCTCCGCTCTCTACCCAACAAAACGGACGAGCTCCTTCTGCTCTCCCGGACAAATAAGGATTTTTCAAACTCTGCTGCTCTGTGTTTCACGGAAACCTGGCTGAAAGACGCCATTCCGGACAGCGCGTTGAGTCTGCCGGGCTTTCAGCTGTTTAGAGCAGATCACGACGCAGAATCAACGGGGAAATCGCGCGGCGGCGGGACATGCTTTTACATCAATGAGAGGTAGTGTACAGATGTAACTGTGTTAAAGAAGATGTGCTGTTCAGATCTAGAAGTGCTCTTCATTAACTGTAAGCCATTTTATTCGCCGCGGGAGTTTTGCTCATTCATTCTCGT
>NW_015638566.1:20017-22446 GCF_001515625.1 Sinocyclocheilus rhinocerous
GTTAGTGAGCACTTCTCCTTTGCCGAGATAATCCATCCACCTCACAGGTGTGGCATATCAAGATGCTGATTAGACAGCATTATTATTGCACAGGTGTGCCTTAGGCTCACATTTTAGAGTGGCCTTTTATTGTGGCCAGCCTAAGGCACACTTGTGCAATAATCATGCTGTCTAATCAGCATCTTGATATGCCGCACCTGTGAGGTGGATGGATTATCTCGGCAAAGGAGAAGTGCTCACTAACACAGATTTAGACAGATTTGTGAACAATATTTGAGAGAAATAGGCCTTTTGTGTACATAGAAAAAGTCTTAGATCTTTGAGTTCAGCTCATGAAAAATGGGGGCAAAAACAAAAGTGTTGCGTATATATTTTTGTTCAGTGTATGAACACCAGACAGTCAGGTAGAGACGAGACTTACTGACAGTTAAAATGTGTTACTAAATAAATACACGATTGTGATAACCTATATGATTTGTCTTGATTTCTTCAAGCGGTTGTATTTACCATGTTTACATGAACAGTTTCTTCCCTCAGACAATCCATCTCATGAACACTTAACAACAAACGTGGAACATACACCATATGTTTGTACCATATGGTTATACACCATTTATTTAACACACATACTTATTTACACCTCGAATTTGCACAGAACATACCTGTACATACATAATTGTCTATATATTATATTTTGTACATTGTCTATTTTGTATATTATTCTTTTATTATCTGTGTTTTTGTCCTGTCACTGTCATTCTGTTGCACTGTCGAGCTTCTGTCACTAAAAAATTCTGGCAATAAAGCTCTTTCTGATTCTGATTCTATACAGAATTAGCATATCTATATTTTCCTTCGCCACTGTTTTGCTAATTTGACTGCTTCCTCATTCCCTAACACTGCAGTATGTGTCAGAACCCACAAGAACTGATCTTATTTGTCTGTTATAACATATAAAATAAATGAAGTATCTCCAAGACAATATCTTGTCTAAACCAAACCTCATTTTACTACACATTATCCAGCCTGAGCAGCGCTTTTTGTAAGGCTGAAAACAAGCGAAAATGTAAAGGTTAGTGTTATTTAGTTTTTTTATTTAGTTTTTAATTTTGGGTGTGTAAGTAGTGTGACAAACCTTGTTGTTGATTAATGTTTGTTTAGTGACGATATGGAGTTGTTTTCAGTTGCCTGTGGTGAAAATACAGTCTCCTCACTGCTTTTCAACAGATGCTTCTGAGTCTCTGCACTACAGATTTGACTTCGATGGAGTTGTAATGCAGTAGTCAGATGGGTCTGTCTTAAATGCTGCACTACATTACCTGCTGAAAACAGTGGAATATGAACTGCATCATCCCTGAGAAACGATTCCGCTCTCGGCAACTGATGAAATTGAGAACAAAATTCTGGTTTACAGTCAGATTTGGAAAATACTTTTAATTAACAGCCCTTAGAACATTTCTCAGAACATCATGCATTTAAAGTACAGAGATTCTGTTGGTGTGTTGGGAGAACTTGTAAAAGCCAGCAGTTTGAAATTCTACAGGCCTTTTGCTCTGCAGAGTTCATTTGAGTCAGATGATGGTGGTGGTCATGTGGTCATGTGTCTTCAGAAGACTTGGATTAAATGGCTTGATTCTCAGGCCACTGGAGAACTGGCTGACCTCATTCAACAACTCAGCGACAAGTTCGGCAGGAACGCCAAGAAACAACCTTGAGACAGACAGACAGACAGACAGAGAGAGAGAGACTGTAGTTTGGATTACATTTACAATGTCTTTAAGATTTTTTGTGTAATTAAATGTTTTGGATTAATAACCTTTCATAAATCACCTGGGCTCCCTTTCAGTCGGTCACTCCGAGTTGCGTCGGTGACCGACGAATTAGGATCTCGCTTAGAGAGACCAATCCACTTCGAGTGTAAACTAAACGAGCCAATGCACATTGGCATGCGATGATTGCATCCAGATGCCGCTGATCACAGCGTGAGCATAAAAAGGCAGCAGGTGCAACGCATACCAGCTTTTCGCTTCGGAGCCAAGTGACAACATCGTTCTGCTCCTACCAAACTGCTTCATGTGTGATGAGTCTAGCGCGTTCTAGGGAGCTTCTTGTGTTGGCGGACGGCGCTTCAGCACTGGGCGTTCCTGTGTCGAGTGGGTTGCGCACTTCAGGCTGCACTACCCCCTGTTGTGCTGCAAGCGGCCATCTCCCCTGTGCGCCTCAGCACATAAAAGAGCATTTCCCTAAAAGAGCAATTTCTCTAAAAGAGCTCCACGGATGCGTCTTTGAAAAGATGACGGACCGTTTCACCCGTGCGTTTCTGGATGCGGTCGTTACCTGGCGCCGGGTGATGGTCACGATCGCTGCCTCACGTGTCTGGGCATGAAGCACGCTAAGGTGGCGTTCGCGGATGAGTCATGTTCCCATTG
>NW_015638566.1:23168-28617 GCF_001515625.1 Sinocyclocheilus rhinocerous
AGTCACGTCGTGACCGACGAATTGGGATCTCGCTTCGAGAGACCAATCTACTTCGAGTGTAACTAAACGAGCCAATGCACATTGGCATGCGATGATTGCATCCAGCTGCCGCTGATCACAGCGTGAGCATAAAAAGGCAGCAGGTGCAATGCATATCAGCTTTTCGCTTCAGAGCCGAGCGACAACATCGTTCTGCTCCCTCCAAGTGTCTTCAGTGAGCTACGAGTTCAATGCGCTCTTGGAAGCTTTTGGTGTTGGCGGTACGGCGCTTCAGCGGTGCTCGTTCCTGTGTCGAGTGGGTTGCGCACTTCAGGCTGCACTACCCCCTGTCGTGTTGCAAGCGCCCATCTCCCCTGTGCGCCTCAGCACATAAAAGAGCATTTCCCTAAAAGAGCAATTTCTCTAAAAGAGCTCCACGGATGCGTCTTTGAAAAGATGACGGACCGTTTCACCCGTGCGTTTCTGGATGCGGTCGTTACCTGGCACCGGGTGATGGTCACGATCGCTGCCTCACGTGTCTGGGCATTCGCTGATGAGTCATGTTCCCACTGCGGGAAGATGACCATCTCGGAGCTGTCGGCCAGGCTCCATTTCCTCCAGGGGGCGGAGCTCCGTTGCCTCGGCTGCGATCTAGTGCTCGTCCTGGTGGCTGCCAGGCGAGGGCTACTTCCAGCAGTGGCATGGGTGGTTTGAGGATTACAGCGGTGGCAAACCCCTCAGGGGAACCAACCCTCTAGCACTTCCGATCCAGTTGAGCGGTCGAAGGAACGCACTGGGCCCTCTTCAAAGAGCGTACCAGCGGTATCCTTCGGTGCTCCTCCCGACGTCCGGATGTCGATCGCTGCATCGGAGGGAGAGCTCTCTAAGGAAGATGTGGCTGCTCTGCCGCCCTCCGGGACGGTGGCAATGCCTGAATCGGATCCAGATATGACAGCAATGCTTTCCCGGGCCGCCGAGAAGGTAGGGCTCGTGTGGAAACCTCCACCGCGTCCCGAGCCTTCAAGGTTGGACGATTGGTTTCTCGGGGTGGCTCACGCTGGTTCTCAGCGCCGCGCCTCGGTGCCTTTCTTCCCGGAAGTGCATGAGGAACTCACCAGGTCGTGGACGCCACCTTTTACCGCCAGAAACCAGCCTGATGGTTCCTCCTCCCTCACCACCCTCGACGGTGGTGCAGCGAGGGGGGATACGGGGGTCCCCCCGGTGGAGCGGTCGGTTGCGATGCAGTTGTGTCCTAATACTGCCTCCGCCCGGCAGTGCGAACCATGCCTCCCCTCCCGGGTCTGTAGGTACTCGTCTGGCCTGTCCGGCGATGCTTAAACGGCCTGTGGAGGAGCTGCCTCCACCTTACACGCTACGGCGTTACTGCAGGTACACCAGGCCAATGCACTGAAGGACCTGCACGAGGATGGTCAGGATCCAGAAGTTCTGAAAGAGCTCTGAACCGCCGCTGACCACGCGCTCCGAGCGACGAAGGTCACCGCAAGTTCTCTGGGTCGTGCGATGTCCACACTTGTGGTCCAGGAGCGCCATCTCTGGTTGTGTCTGGTCGATATAAGGGACGCCGACAAAGATCGGTTCCTTAATGCCCCTGTGTCCCAGGCCTCTTCGGCGACGCGGTCGAGAGCTTGGCCCAGCAGTTCTTGGCTGCACGGGAGCAGACTGAGGCGGTCCGACCTTCTGCCCAGCGGGCAGCTGCTGCCTCCACCCGTCCATTGGCCACAGCGCCCCAGCCTGCTCGTCTCCGAGGGCGGGCCCCTGCGTCCGCCCCCGCTCCTGCGCCGCAGCCTCCAGCAAGTGGCGCCGTGGAGCTGGGCGTAGGCAGGCCGCCCCACCCATCCTGGTCCCCGTCAAACCTGGCGGTGAGCGCAAGAGCAAGAGGCCCCGGGACGGGCGACCCAGAGAGAGAGGAAGCTGCTTTTTGGGGGATGGTGAAGGCGCCTCTCCCTTCCCCGAAGGAGGACCGGGTGGAGAATCTGGAAAATCTCGATGAGAGAGCAGTTTTTTTCTATCTCTGGGTCCCAGGAGAGCACGGAGAGTCGCGGACGGCCCAACACCGGACCTCACTCATCCTCCTCCTTCGCCAGCCGGCAGCAGCGGGCGGTTCGAGAGCGTCAACAAAGGCCCTACTCACGCCCCCTCTGCCAACCTGTGGAACCAGGTAAGTGTTGCACCGCACACTCAGACCCCTCTCCGGTCCGCTCACAAGCCGCTCGAGTTGGGTCCCTGTGTTCCACCTCACTGCCCCACTGCGGCTACGGCGATGGTTCCGTTGGTTCCGCTTGCACGGTTTCTGGGTGCCTGGCTAGCGCTACCCAGCCCGTCTCGCTGGCTTCTGCAGACCATCAGCCTCGGCTATGCGATTCAGTTCGCCCGGCGTCCCCCCAAGTTCAGTGGCTTCCGCTTCACTACGGTGAAGGCAGCCGATGCGCCTGTCTTGCGTGCGGAGATCGCAGTCCTACTGGCGAAGGATGCGATAGAGCCGGTCCCTCCAGCCGATATGAGGACGGGGTTTTACAGCCCTTACTTCATTGTACCCAAGAAAGGTGGTGGGTTACGGCCAATCTTGGACATGCGTGTCTTGAACCGGGCCCTTCATCGGTTACCATTCAAGATGTTAACGCAGAAACGCATCTTCGGGTGTGTCTGCCCCCAGAGATTGATTTGCAGCGATCGTCCTGAAGGACGCGTACTTTCATGTGTCGATCCTTCAGCGCCACAGACCATTTCTGCGGTTTGCGTTCGAAGGACGGGCATATCAGTACAAGGTCCTGCCCCTCGGGCTGTCCCTGTCTCCCCGTGTCTTCTGGTGCGGAGGGGGTTCTTGTTCCCCTCAGAGAGCAAGGTATTCGCATCCTCAACTATCTCGGGATCAGTTGTGCGAGCACAGGGACCTGGTGCTCTCGCACCTCAGCCTGTTGGGTCTTTGGGTCAACTGGGAAAAGAGCAAACTCTCCCCGATGCAGAGCATCTCTTTTCTCGGTATGGAGTTGGATTCAGCCAAGCAGACAACACGCCTCACAGAGGAACGTGCGCGGTCGGTGCAGACCTGCTTGAATTCGTTCAAGGGCAGGACGGCGGTCCCACTGAAACTATTTCAGAGGCTCCTGGGGCATATGGCGGCCGCAGCGGCACTTACACCACTAGGGCTTTTGCATATGAGACCACTTCAGCACGGGCTTCATGGCCGAGTCCCGAGGTGAGTGTGGCAGCGTGGCACTCACCGGGTCCAAGTGACACCGGCCTGTCGCCAAACCTTCACCCCATGGTCAGATCTTACGTTTCTCCGGGCAGGAGTGCCCCTGGAACAGGTCTCCAGGCATGCTGTGGTTTACACGGATGCCTCCACCACCGGCTGGGGGGCCACATACAACAGCACGCAGTCTCGAGGGTTTGGATGGGCCCCCATCTGCACTGGCATATCAATTGCCTAGAGTTGTTAGCAGTACGCCTTGCCTTGAACCATCTCAAAGGGAGCTTACGAGGCAAGCACGTGCTGGTCTGAATGGATAACACAGCAACCGTTGCGTACATCAACCGACAAGGATGGTCTGCGCTCCCGTCGCATGTCGCAACTCGCCCGCCACCTCCTCCTTTGGAGTCGGAAGGTTCTGAGGTCACTTTGTGTCATTCACATTCCGGGCCTGCTCAACCATACAGCCGATGAGCTGTCTCGAGCTATGCTCCCGGGAGAATGGCGAATCCATCCCCAGACGGTCCAGCTGATTTGAAGATGTTTCGGGGCCGCTCAGGTAGTCCTGTTTGCCTCTCCAGAAACCTCTCACTGCCAGTTGTTCTACTCCCTGACCGAGGGAACACTCGGCATGGACGCACTGGCACACAGCAGGCCGCGGGGCCTGCACAAGTATGCGTTTCCCCTAGTGAACCTTCTCGCACAGACGCTGTGCAAGGTCAGGGAGAACGAGGAGCAGGTCTTGCTTGTGGTGCCATACTGGCCCACTCAAACCTGGTTCCCCGAACTGGTGCTCCTCGCGACAGCCCCTCCCTGGTGGATTTCTCTGAGGAAGGATCTACTGACTCAGAGACAGGGCACCCTGTGGCACCCGCGTCGCCTTAAAGTCTATGATGCTGCAATCGCTGGGGCCAGGAGGTTAAATCCTTCCCAGCCCCCCTCCATACCCTCTTGGGACCTGTCTCTAGTGCTTAAAACCACCCTGGCTTATCAGGCACAGGGTTTGCCCTGCCCATTCAGGTTGCGAGCTCACTCAACTAGAAGTGTTGCATCCTCCTGGGCGCTAGCTCGTGGTGCCTCGCTGACAGATATTTGTAGAGCTGCGGGCTGGGTATGTGAGACCTAAGTGGATCCCATATCTGTAAAGTCCACGGTATAGCCTCAGAGCCCATGTTTCCCCGGCAGACTTCTGCCATTTTCAAGAGGGTTACAATCACCTCCAATTTTCCATATGCACCTAAACGGATGTTCATATGTGTATTTGCTCCCGAAACCTCCTTCGGGAAGGATGGGGCTTCCGCAGCGTCCCTGTTCCAAGTGGAACGGGTACCTTCTCCCAGTGTTATCCAATCTCACTGATTTATGCTCACGCTGTGATCAGCTGCAGCTGCATGCAATAATTGCATACCAATGTGCATTGGCTCATTTAGTTTACACTCGAAGTAGATTGGTCTATCGAAGCGATATCCCAATTCGTCGGTCACCCGATGTGACGTCTCCGTTCCCTCCTTCAAGGAACGAGGGTTACCATACGTAACCGAGATGTTATTTCTCTAAAATGAGCATGGAAAATACACATGCATAGGGAAGGTCAGCTAACAACCATAAATATCATAACAGCATTAAACTAGAAATTAAGTGTGCTAGCAATGTAGAAATTGTCATTGACTTCATTTAAGTATAGTGCAGTGTTTTCCAGCTCATTTAGCAGCGGGTTAAACTGAGCTGCAGGTGTGTAGAGAATGACTGATGAAATACAGCACACTAAAGCAGTGCAGCTGATTGTGGATTCACTACAGAGTGTTTGTTCTGGCTTTGTTTCAAACTCTGATGTCTACAACAGAAACAGACAGACTTCATCATATCACCAACATCAGGCCTCATGAACAGGTACAGCAAGAGGATTCACATACACGAGCAAATGTGTATAGTACCATATTGACCCGAATATAAGACGATGTTTTTTTCTTGGAAATACATCTGAAAAAATGCGGTCGTCTTATATCTAACGTTAAAAAAGATGAATAAATACTGTAATAAATGTATTGTTCATTGCTTGTTCATGTTAGTCCTGAATCCCGGGAAGTAGATGGCTGCCCCTCTTTCCTCAAACAAACGAGAGCGGAGCTTTCCCCTTGGAAAAAACGCTCGCAGTGCACGCCGATTGCCCCCTCCGATTGCCCCCAAACAAATAACGCATAGATCGTGTGTGTCATCAGATGTTAAACAACGTCAACACGAATGCACACATCCTTAAAC
>NW_015638566.1:28664-39548 GCF_001515625.1 Sinocyclocheilus rhinocerous
AAAACAGTCAATGAAGACGAAGAAGAGAATGATGTGTGCTTATACTGTAGTCGCTCCGGTAGTGACGTCATGGCTGTCGCCGGCCAACGAGTTGGTGTTTTTTCAATGTATGCTTCAGACACGGGTCACGACGAGGCGTTCCCCATAGCGACCCCTAGAGGACGCAGTTTGAAGTTCCCATGAAAGGGAAGCGTATATTTTTTTAATGTGATTGTTTTTACCAGTTTTTACCATACTTTCAAAACAAAAATTAAAATAGGAAAAATATGCAATATGAAAATAATTGAAGACAAAATGTGTTTTACTGAGAAAAAACAAGATTTGGTTTTTAAAAAGCCTTTTTCCAAAAGGTACATCTCGAAAAAGGGGGGTCGTCTTATAATCAGGGTCGTCTTATATTCGGGCCAATACGGTATTTAGATTTATAAAGTAATAAACCATTCTTAAGAAACTAAGTCTCAATATAATGTCACAGAATCATTCAGAAAACTGAAAGAAGGTCCATTTGCAGCTTTATTTTAGTCCCAAACAATGAACCAAAAACAGAGCAAAAAGCAGAACACACTGGCAAAACACAAAGTAAGAGAACTGTAGGTTTGGTTCTCCATGCATTTGTTGCATTTACGTCTTTCTGTTTATCTGTCATGAAGTACTGATGCTAATTCACAAATTCTTTTCATTACTAACCCAAACATAATTCTGCTTCCTCATTAAAATGAAGGCAGATAATGAAAAAAGGAAAATAATATGTTAATAATCATGTAAGTCATGTAAATCCTTCCAAATATAAATAATGGTTAGAAAAGCATTTGAAATCATACAGAATATAGAAAATAAATACATATAGTAACATTTAAAAACGACCTTTTATTGCATGACCGAGATTGAATAACATGGTTGTTTGTCTGCATTAGTAGTCTATACCTCACTTTTTGTTTGACGTGTTGTTTTATAGATATTTCGTTGTTTTAAATAGAATTTGGCACCTTTTTAACGATGTCATCACTAGTGCGCTAGTCAGCCTTGAGTCTTCTGAGGTGAGTGAGCAGTTCACGGTATTTTGTTTGAAATTGTAAAATACATTTTAAACAGTTTGTTTATGCAATAATGTAAAAGTGTCTGCCTTTTTTCAAGTACAGTGCTGTTGTTTGTTGACTTAAACACTTAGGACAGCAGGCAACAAGCAATGTGAGGAAAACGTGCTAAATTCATTAAGACCTGTGCTGTTTCTCAATACCAAGTACACAAAGTTCTGACTTGCATCCCTGGTAGTAATGATTGGAGAAATTAACCTTTCTGAAGCTTCGAATCAATTGAACCAATTGCTTCGCAAAATGATTCACTGTTTCGAGGTGCTCGAAACACCACACGCTAGTGATGCCTGCTGGTCAAAATTGTAAAAAAAATAAATAAATAAAAAATGCTTTTACTAACCCAATGCTTTCTTGAAAGTATAGTATATTTAAATGGGTCATCGGATGCAAAATTCACTTTTACATGTTGTTTGAACATAAATGTGTGTTGGCAGTGTTTGTACACATCCTCCCTATAATGATAAAAATCCACCCCGTGTTTTTTTTCTAATCCCTATAAATAATATCCCCTTTCTCAAATCAAGCCGTTCTCAGATTATTGGCTGTGTGACGTCACACAGACCAAGGCCCCTTCCACAATTGGTGATTGACACTGGTGTTTAACCTTAGCTCCGCCCTGAGTGAGCTGTCATCAGTCCTCCATTGTTTCACCGCCGGAGCAGATGTAGACAAGAATGACTCCTAAGTGATTGAGGTGTTCTGTTGTTGGATGTAATAATGAACATAGCAGTCGTCATTTACTCCCGACATCTGAGCCGCTGAAGGCGCAGAGGATAACGTTTGTTTGTGAAGGGAATGCGCAAGTTAGCAAGTTTTGCGGCTAAATGCGGCTAAAGTTAACAGGTTAACCGTGTAGTCTCTTTAGAGAACTGCGGGTCACCCCACAAAAGAGAGGGGTGGGGTCAGCAGAGCTCATTAGCATTTAAAGGAACATGCACCGAAACGGGTTGCTGTGAACAGAGCTGTTAAAAAAGGGTGTTGTTTTGCACGACCATTGAGAAATTTTAACCAAAGTATGTTATAGACTTTTCATTAGGAAAATATGAGAAATCATATCAACTTGTGGAAAATGGGCATCCGATGACCCCTTTAATGCTATTGAAATAATAAAATGCCATTAAATATGAAGTGTTTTTAAATAAGTATTATTGTTTTGTTTGTTTTATAGAGAGCTTGTCTAAACAGGCCAGTAAGAGATCATTAACTGCTACTCATCCTTTTAATTACACAAATGTCTCAAATGTCTTTAATTAAAAATGTCAACAAGTTGGTGAAACTGATCCGAGATCAGGTAAAACCATAGACACTGGTTCAGTGGTTCTCTGCTGGGGGCGATCTCAATGAACTCGCATGATTCACGGTTTACAGAGATCATTGCCCCCAACGACACACCACTGATATTTAGAATCAGAATCAGAATCAGAATGAGCTTTATTGCCAGGTATGTTTACACATACGAGGAATTTGTTTTCGTGACAGAAGCTTCCACAGTGTAACAGAATGACAGTGACAGAACAAAAAACACAGATAATAAAAAATTAAAAATAGAACAAGTAAATAAGGAAAAAAAAAAAAATATATATATATATATATATAAATCGACAATTGTATGTGCAGGTATATTACAATAGACAGTTTTGTATGTACCGGTACTGTATATTATGTGCAAATTTGAGGTGTAGACCGAGTATGAGTGTTAGATAAATAAGTGTATGAGTGTATAAATAGTGTGTGTTCCACAGTTATTGAGGCAGCCATCATCTTTGATCCACTTCGATCCAGTTAGAAACAGTTATGACATAATGAAGCCTCGTTTACTGAAATCACGTGACTTTGGCAGTTTGATACGCGCTCCGAACCATTTCGAAACAAATGATTCACATAGGTTTCGAAGCTTCATGAAGCAGTGCTTCACTAGTGTTCAGGTGGCAAGTCTTAAATACAATGGTCTAGCTGTAGGTAATCCATCTCTCCACCTCGCTGACACATCCAGATAAAGAAAGAGTTTATATAAACCCAAGTATGTGTTCTTGTCTTTATACACAGGGGAACACTGGGAACAGAGGGCAGCTCGGTGACAAATAGGAAATAACTTCACATGAAAGACTATAATCCCATTGATTATACTTCATTTATATTCTAATTAATAAACATATTCTATAGCTGCTGATTTCAGTATAGGAAGATGCCAGAAAAGAAGCACAGGTAGCAGTGAACCTGATGAAAACAACACAGAAATGAGCCTGTAAAATGCTGCTTAAACTGTATAAAGTGTGTTTGATGGTTGTGTAAAAATGAGAAATACTGTGAACCGCTCTCCTCTCCTCAGAAGACTCGACACTCACTGAATGAGGGAAGAGATGGAGACATCATTCAGTGTCAGTCATGTGTGCAGTCAAATATCATTTATTAGGCATTTAAGCTCTATTGAGAAACACACAGAAAGCCCCAAGAGCAAACATAATACTTTATGGCTTTCAGAACTAAAACTAAGAAATGATTCCTAATGCAAGCAGAATCAGCAGAAAAAAACAAACAAAAAAAACAGACAATAACAATAAGATGTTGATAAAATGAGTATATACAAAAAAATTAAGCAAATACAAAAAATGAGTAAAAGTGAAAATAAATCAGACAGATCTCTTTACTGAGAGATCTAAGAGAGTCAAAGCATCTAAGGAGAAGAGGAGAAGCAACATGTCCGGTTTCAAAGCTTCAAAGCTTTCCTTTCTTGTTCACGTCCATCAGGTCTAAAAGAAACATTAAATCATGTGAGATTTCAAATGAGAAACAAACGTGAAATGAAAACCCAAAAATCAAGATCACTGATGAGTTCACTAGTCATTTTAATCCATCAAATCTCAACAACTGCTGTGCACGATTATGATCTATTTTAACGTCATGAAGATGATTTGTGATTTGTGATCACTAATTTGGTCATGAAACTCTACATTGGCATGTAATCTGCTAACAATCACATTGTTTCCTACACAGCACAGGCTTCTTCAGCATGATGAATGAGGAATGAACAATAAACACCGACCTGTTTGTACTTCAGTATCATGACGTTTCATTCTACAGTTTTCCTCTCCTTCTGCTGTGAACTGATAACTGTGAACTGATTTCTGGAAGTTCTGCCAAAAACAAACATTTCACTTTCAATAGATATGATGCGAGATGAACAATAAAATATTTAAGTTTCTACACTAAGTACTAAGACTAACTACATGTTAACAAATAATTATAAAACTGATAGTTCCGGTGCTTGATTCTGATTGGCTGAGCCGCGTTCTAAGCTGTTGTAAATTACTCTACAAAGTAACATGTCGGTCGGTCAGTATAGAATAGTCAAATATGACTTTTAGAAGATCATAGATGTAGTTATTTAACAGGATAAAACTATACAGTATTCACTTTCAACTTCAACCGTAGTGGTTTGTTTGACTGCCTCCCTCTTGCGCTTGATGCAGCTCATGCTAGCTGTTAGCCATAACTTGAATAAACCGCTGTAGAACCGTTTAATTAGACCGAGGTTGCCGAAATTACGTTCAGTTTATGTGGGATTAATAATTTGCGTTTTTCTCCCTCAAGCCTATAAATTGTGTCATCTGCTCGTTATTGGTGTTAATTGTCTTTTTTACATGCGTGCTTTTTATGCTAGTGACGTTTCATTCACAAATAGATCTCATACTTTAGTTTTAACAAATCTTTAATGAACAAATTAATTTTTTAGGTCCTGACTGCCACCAGTTGAGTCAATGATTCACTGAGTTTCTTATAAGAAAAGATGCTCATCTGTTACCACCCAGTAGTTTAAATGTTTGTAGTTTCATAGCTGTAAAACTAGCATACTTTTTTTCTTCTTTTTTTATCAGCAGGTGGAGAGACAGTCTGGGCAGCAGCAACAGGACTACATGATTACAAGTAGAGATGGGTTTCAAGAATTAGTACTAATTTGGTTCCTGACTTTTGTTCAGTACTGAAACATTGATATAAGCTACAGGACCAAAGGTGCTGCTATCAGTATTTTTGTAACGTTGTTTCATTAACCTTTGGACACAACCACATATCATCCAAACCATCTCCAATTGGATTGCAGCAAGGATCCAGGATCAAGAGATGATTCATCATTAAGACTGTTCAGTAGGAATCACCCAGTGAATCCTGGGTGAAAAATTAAACCTGGCTGTTTCAGCATCACTCAGGCAAGACTAAATACATTTAAATTGATTTCAGTTTGGTTATGTTTCAGGTTATCCTGACCATTCTGTTGTCCTGGATGTGAGGACATGCTGGAACTGCATTTCTCATGGTTGAAAGATTTGTGCAGCAGTATCCAGACATATAAGCAGCCTTCCTGGACCCACACGACTAAAAGCTCAGGAGGAGAGACAGGTAATCCACAAGGTTGGATTTCACAAATCAGATACTCATAGCTAGATACAGGGCTCCAGATTGTGACTACAACGTTCACATTTGCGGCCAAAAATATTAATTTGCGAGTGAAGGCCTTTTTGCTGAGGTCGCCACTAGCGACTATATACATTTACATTATGACTTAAAAATTTGCATGTAATGCTTTTTATCCTGATTGTTTTGCGATCACATCTTTTGTTATGTTGACGTAATACCAGAATATATTGTTAGTTAAAAGCTTGTCCAAAAAGATTGTTTTTTAAAAGATTCTAGAGAACCCATAGTTCTCAATGATAAGGGTAGAGAGTTCCAAAGCCTTGGAGCCACAACACAGAAGGCACGGTCACTCCTTGTCTCAAGACATGTTCTGGGAATAGTTAAAAGGTCTAGTGAATACGTTTTAAGCTAAATCTCCTAACTAGGACACATAAGATAAAATACTCTGTGAAAATGGCCCCAGAAAATTCCTTTAGAAGCTGGAGAACCACTTAAGATTTCAAAAGGAAGATTCGCAGTTTGTGGGCACCATCAAAAAAAGTATCGGGTGACTTATCCAAATTGTCGATACAATTAATTTTAAAATTATTTTTATTTGTTTATTTTTGTGTAGATTCAAGGGAAGGAAGAAAAATTAGGAAATCTGGGAAAGACTGAAGGAGACAGCAGTGAGGGAAGGAAGTTATCATCAGAATGTAATTTCTGTGAGAATGTGTGCATTATTACAAGTTGTGTTTTTATTTAAATGTAGTAATAGCACACTGCTGGTCAAAAGTTTGAAATATATTGTAAAATGTAATTTATTCATTTGATTAAAGCTGAATTTTCAGCATCATTACTCCAGTCTTCAGTGTCACATAATCTTCAGAAATCCCTTTGGGAAGACATTAATAGCAAGGATGCATTAAATTGATCAAATGTGGTAGTAAAGACTTTTATAATGTTACAAAAGGCCTTTAAAGATTTTTTAAATCTTTTTTTTTTAATGTTTTGAACTTCGTATTCGTAAAATAATCCTGGAAAAAATATATAATAATCACGATTTACACATAAATTAAGTAGCACAACTGTTTTCAACATTGATAATAATGTTTCTCGAGCAGCAAATCAGTATATGAGAATGATAATGTGACACTGAAGACTGGAAGAAAGGCTACTGAAAAATTCAGCTTTGATCACAGGATTAAAGTGTATTTGAAAAAGAATAGAATACTGTTATTTTAAAATTAAAATTTCACAATATTACTGTTTTGTACTGTAATTTTGATAATAATAATACAGGAGAGACGCTAGAAATCTCTATATTGTTCATTTTACATATCTTTACTCTTTATGAATGTTGTTGTTGTTGTTTTCTTTTTCTTTTATCTTCTGAGAAGCTCAAGAACTGGTACCCTCTTTGGTAATTGTAATATTGTTTAGGTTTATCTTCTGATAGTGAAGCAGTATTAAAGCCACCAGACATTTGTAGCAGGTGCTTCATATACAGGACACTCAGGAAACAATTTAACTTATTTCTGCAAAAAAGTAATAATGAAGTAACTACTAAATTGTTTCATATCTTTTTATCATGTCTTTATTTTTTTCACCAAATTATGGGGAGTTGTATCAATAAGAGTACTGATAATTATTGATAATTTTCACTGCTAACATTATTATTTAACTATACCCTTCCTCAATGTGACACTTCAACTTTTTCAATTGATTATATTGCGTAATCTATGAATTGATGTGGTCAGTTTTCTGTGCTCCTTACTTGGTAACACACTGCATGGTTCAAGAACAGGTGTAATGTTCAAAATGTTTTGGCATTGTTTTTGTAGAAAGTAACACTGAATAAATGTTGATTCAATAATGAATGCAGTGTGTTTTGTCTATTTTCAATTAGAATGTAATGTTTTTTAATTGGTTTGTATTGCATGTAATTAATGTATTTACTAAAAATCCCCTATAATTAAATTTACCTTTAGGTTTTAGAAGGTTTTTTTGTTTATTAGTTATATTTTAAGGTAATGGTCGTTGCATATCCTCAGGACCTGGAGTAAAGGTGAGATGTAAATATATAAAAATAAAGGTGAATGTGGTATTTTGGTCATTATGACATACTTGGTACGTCACTGCGACGAATATGGTCCGGTCCGGTTACCACGATGCTAGGCTGGTAGTTTGTTTTCCCCCCGCGACCAGGGTAGGGGGGGAGGGCCTAGGTTCAAGCGTCACACGGTTCGCTACACACACATTTGTTTCTGTGAATTGTGGTGACTTTCCATAGACTTCTATTAATTTTAGACTGACCAAACAATATTTTCTATCCCCTAACCAACCCAATCCTAACCCTAAACCTACTCCTTTAAGAAAAACTGTTTGCATTGTAACACTTTCACATAATTTACTATTTTTAATTTCCCCCAAAAAATTTCAGGTTTTACTATCCTTGTTGGGGATATTTGGTCCCCACAATGTAGCATAAACAAGTACACACACACACACACACACACACACACAAGTAGTTAATATACACAAAGGTGATTACAATATACACCAGTTAATTAGGGAACCCCGTCACAGATTTTTTTTTCTTGTAATTTAACGCAATTATTAGCACTATAATGCATTATATAAATGTACGTTACGTTTTCAAAATAAATAAATAATATTTATTTATTTATTTTCGTCACAAATTAGTCGCGTGCCAAGCCCGCCTTCCAAGTGGGAAGGCTATATAAGATGGGGTCTGTGCCCACCGCGCGCACAGCCGGACGCACTTCTGAGTGGACCCCACGTAGGCTACTGTAAATTTTCCTTGGTCTTTGTACTTATCTGTTTTATTTAAATTCAGCAAAATATAAATAAAAAAAATACATAACACCTCAACAAAACAAGATAACACAAAATATAAAGAGAGGATACTAATAACATCGAAGCAGATAAGGGAACTGAGGGGAACGGTTTTCTCATAACCATCGCCTTCACATATGAAAGTCAATAAATTGTCATAAATTCTACGGATTGACTTTTTCAGTAAATATACTACATTTACTTCCCACATAAACTGTATTTCTGTCTTTTTTCCGTGCTATATCTAACCACCCGCCAGTGCCGTACACTGTTATGTTGTTGCCGTTAAATGCCGTTATGTCTGCGTGACGTCATTTGCGCTGAAGGAGTATCAGAGAAGCTTCGTCGTTTCAGGGTTATTTGAGTCACGTTGACATTGCTTAAATTACTTGAAAAATAAACAAATTATATAATTATCCTCAATAATATCTTAACATTGTTTGAAAATTGACGCGGTCTCACAGGCTTGGCTGTGAGCGCGCAAGCTGCCCCTCTCTGACCCTCTCTGACCCTGGCGCGTGCAATTAGAGAGAGACAGAAAAGACTCGCCAGCCGTCATTTTATAATAATAAATAATACAATTTCAATAATAAAAAAAACATTCTTACTGTGCATTAATTACTTCTTGTGGTGATTTGTGCAGTTTCAGCTCATCAGTGCATTTCAGATTTTATTGTGCATATTTGTGCATGTTTTGAATATTTAAGGCTTAAATTTATTACAAATTTATTAGTAACGTTACAGTCTTTGCATGCATATATGATTAAATCAGAGACTTTTTGGAATTTATACAATGAAAATGATTATCTTCTCTCTTTTTTACAGTACACTTCTATCTGATTTTTGTAAGTGATCAATCTAGCAGTCATCCTGCATTTCTTATTTGCCATACTGATTAGTCAATAAAGATCAATTAAAACCAAGTACATCTTTCCATAATAACTCACATAATTCCTACAGACATGTGTAATATCCCACTCATATTGTCATGTATTTTCTTTTTCTCCCCTCTGCTTGTGTCTCAACAGCTGCTGAATACACCCCAAAGGCTCTTTTAAGAGCCATAGAACAGAGCGGATTTTTGCTTTGTAAGTATGTTTTGACTGCACATGCATTTTAGACAGTTACATTATTTACTTTAATTGCTTAAGTAATGTTAACGGTATGACACCTTTTAGAGGCTCACTCACATTCTGTCATGTTTCTTCTTTTTCTCCCCTCTGCTTGTGTCTCAACAGCTGCTAAAGACAACCCAAAGGCTCTTTTAAGAGCCACAGAACAGAGCGTATCTTTGGCTTTGTAAGTATATGTTTTAATTGACAACTTCTCAGTAGGGTTTAGATCAGTTAAGGCTACCATCATGCAGCAAGTCAGAGTCATCTCTGTCTTAATAAAGACATTAAACTTATAATCCTATATCATCATTTTAAATGTAACATGTTTGTAACATTGGTTTGTAAATAACTGTTCTTTAATCTTAATGACTCTAGTTATTCTAGTTAAAGTTATCGTGCACATATGTTATACAGACCTATGTCCTTTCCCCCTTTTGCTTGTCTGCAAACAGATAATTGGCATCCTAATATAATTTTAACCATCAGGCATATTCTCAGAGTTTGACTTTGGATTTATCTCAGATATTCATATTATAGTTTTTCTCAATCGATTTGGCTCAGTTCTCAAATGAGTGTTTTTTTTTCTCAAAACAATTATTTCAGATGTCTGAACAATTAGTTTCTTTTTTAACATCAAATTTGAATTTCCTATTAATTTAAGTATAATATAAATATTCAAGTGATTTTGACAGATGATTTACAATGTTTAAAAGCTTCATTAATAAATCATTAACCAACATTGTATAATGGATAACGGATCATTAGTTAATGTTTACAAATGTCATAACTTTCAATGCATTTTAAAAATATACAAATGATTTTAACAGAAATTATTCAATGATTACAAGTTTATTTGTTAATCTTTTGAATGCTTACAAATATCATTAACTTAAACTTTAGTTCACATATTAGCTAATGCTCATTTTTACATTAACAAATGTTGTGAAAATATAGCTTAATTAGTAATTTTAAGCACTTTGCAAGTTATTAATGTTAATATATTCATTAACTCACAGTCTGTAAAGGTCATATATTTGGTCTTTGTTTGTTGTGTAGACTTCTACTATTTGCACATCTTTAATCATTTATTAATTATTTGTTCATGTTTTTGCTGTACCCAATCTAAAGTGGAAACTATTCATCAATTGTAAATGATTATAAACATTTACTAATCATTAGTACCTTTATGAGCAGTCATTTTGATGACAAAAACTGTTCCAAATTACCAGAATTCACCCTATTTTCACATCTTTACAAATCATTTATTAATCACTTGTTCATGTTTTTGCAGTACCCAATCTAGAGTTGAGGCTATTCATAATTTGTGAATGTTTATATACATTTACAATTTTTTTGTATATTTATTGGCACTGTACTTTTAGTAAAAATATTTCAAAATGTTACTGTTTTTGCTGTACTTTGGA
>NW_015638567.1:0-591 GCF_001515625.1 Sinocyclocheilus rhinocerous
TACATAAAGGTCTTAGTTATTGGTTGGCACTTTTGGATGCTAAGTTTTAAAAAAGAAATAGGATTTAGATAATAAATTCACTTTATAATATATTGAAAATGTGCACACGCATGTGATATAATAAATACTAGGCTTAAAAGTGCATGGTACAGAAGAAAATAGGAGAAAGTGGTTAAAAGAAGCAAAATTAAGTTGGGGAGAAAATATACTAAGTTAAATCATTGTATAAAAGTATATACTGAGCTTTAAATATAGGATTGTCATATTATTGGAAAAATTATGGCAGCCACTCCGGTGGAAATATTAGGAGTAAAATATCCATTGTGTAAATATATAGATAGACAAGCTCTCAAACAAATGGCAACAGAGAACTAAAAAAATGATGACAAAATGGTCAAAGGAAGGGACATTTGATGTAGCATTGTGCGAGGAAATGGAAACTTTGATAAAAAATCATAAAACTAAAGACAATAGTAAAAAGAGAGAAGCAAAAAGGGAAAAAGAGAAATAAGTGTTATCTTTGTTCAAAAAGGAAGGAGAAGACTAATTGAAAAGTATAAAACAGGCAAGAAAAATACTAAAAGAGGCAGA
>NW_015638568.1:0-16522 GCF_001515625.1 Sinocyclocheilus rhinocerous
CTGAGCTCCATGTGAGCAGATTCTGTTTGAGCCTGGCCAGTGGTCATTAGCAATGGAAGTGAGGAGGAATAAAGGAATGTTGATGATTGTGTAAAGTTATGATTGTGTAGAGTGTAATCTCATCCATTTCCATCTTTACATCTGCAAGGCTAGGTAGATGATAATAGATGGGATGGGATGGGATGGGGGGGGTAGTTCAGCCCTATTGAAACAGAAACCATAACCTTCAGTGCATGTTGAGCTTTAAAAATATATTTTTTAAGTTGTGATGGGTCTTTTTTAGGTGATTTTAGAGAAAAAATCTTATGTTAAATCCCACAAATAGCCTACACCATTTTGCATTGCACACTGTGCGTACATTTAAACGGCGGTACAAAACAAGAAATACAGTGGACCTGACAAGTGCACTTAATGCTGACGACTGTACAAACGACGCACCCTACATTTGCCACTCATTTATTTACCATATGTTTTTATTCAATATAATTTTGTCAACATTTTTTAAATAAAATAAAATATTTTACAGGAATGCACTGAGTGAGTGATGTATCCCATACTTTTAACACCACACAGGCCCCAATGCTAAGGTGGACTGTTGACTTTACATATGTTGACTAATACATGTTTATAGAACTATCCATATCGCAAGCAGTACTGAGCTCTACAAGAGATTTACACCAACAAGCAGATAAACTCAAAGATAAAAAGATAATTTATGATCTGTAAAGATAAGCAGATAAACTCAAAGATAATTTATGATCTGTAAGTGTTCTCTTCTAGCTCAGCAGTACACCCAAAAGGAATCTGCTGACATTTTCTGTGATGATTTTGTTAAATCCGTGGTATTAAAAATGAACCAAAACACCTTATTTGTGGTTAAATCATTAATCTAATTCATCAAAATGTTCAATAAACATACAAGGGGAATGATGTACAAAATTAAGTGCTTCAATTCTGTGAATATTTACAGTGCTTTCTACTGAGCTCCATGTGAGCAGATTCTGTTTGAGCCTGGCCAGTGGTCATTAGCAATGGAAGTGAGGAGGAATAAAGGAATGTTTGTTATTGTGTAAAGTTATGATTGTGTAGAGTGTAATCTCATCCATTTCCATCATTTCCATCTTTACAAGGCTAGGTAGATGATAATAGATGGGATGTGGGGGGGGGGGGTGAGAAACGTCTCGCGAGAACTCTACAGTTTGTTTGTTTTTTTTAGTCGATTATGCTTATTATAAGGAGTCTCCCCCTACCGACACAGCAGTGGAGTACGACTCTTCTCTTAGTTCCGTCAGAGGCTTGATCCAGCGTTAAAATCAGACTGGCGGGATTATAATTCACTCCCTTCACGCTACCACCAGCCCAGCTGTCCTGGTTTTGCTTATCGCCCTACGGCACGGTAACAATTCTGGCTTTCTTCATTCAAGGACAGGCAGAGGAGGGGAAGAGTCCGGGGGAGAGGCGCTGAAGCAAAGCCGGCTTGTGAACTGGAATCGCCAGGTACAATTTAGGCATCTTTGCGGCTTCTGTGGGGTTTTACTAGGGCATTTCATATGTTCTTCAGCTGACTGGTACCTCAGGCAACACTGTGTAAAATAATAAAATATACAGATGTTGAGATCAGAATGCGTGAATTTGGCGTCAGTGTTGGAGTGCATCTACTCCGGGCATATTTACATTTCGTTTCATGTTGCAAATATATAGTATGTTGTTGTTGTTATACAGTCGTGAATACTGAGGTGTTTGTAGTTAATTAAGAGTATAATAAACATTAATGGCTTTGATTATTGCAGTCATTTTACAGGCCAAACCGATTATTGTTGCATTATTGTAATATGAATCACTGCCTTCATTTTCTGTTAATTATAACTTAGTCCATTAAATATCTATAATGCTAGAAACATGACAAAGGCTTAAAATATGCGTATTGTGAACAAATATGTATAAACAAGTATGCAAAAACGAATAACATTGTGAGTGTTCGATGCTCGTGCCTTTAATGGTCATATTTGTGGAGCTTAAGAATGGATGTAATTAGACGTGCTGGAGAAATACACAGGCGCGCGCGTACTCGGAGGCCCTCGTTCCCGAAAATTAAGTCTTGTTTCCGTTCAGCACCTGTCTACTTGTAACCTTCCCGCCTCCTTTGGTTTTCTGGTACGTAACGCTCAAATTGCGTGCGTGTTTGTGATATCGGTTTATTGAAGTTCACTGCCAAGCACGGTTTGAAGTATAGCCTAAAATGTTGTCGGATTTTCCTCTCATAGCTTTCATGTCATATTTGACCAGATTAATGGGTTCATTGTGTTTGTTTATTACGGGTATTTTTGTTTTGTTTACACTTATTTTAACGCCTTGGGTCGTTCCCGCTATAGCTGTAGAGATAATGCTGTATATTGCCATTTCCCCATCATGTCTTAATATTTGAATAAAATGTTATACTGCCGATTTGTAAAGATGCAAGACATTAGTTAGTTTTTTGGGAATATTTTTAAATAATTTGTGTTTTTTTTTCTGTACGTGTCCTTGGTATCACTTTATGTCTTGTTAGTCTTTTGCTGTTTCCCTTTACCTATCAAAAGCAAAGTTGGGATGACATCATCCTCCAGGCAGTGTCAAAATTAAGCCCTTCACTGAGAAATGGCTTAACTGTAACTGTTTTCATGTCCATCCTCCTGTTAATTTTCTTGCCATTGTGTAAATAATTAAGCTAGGCCTACAATTAATCAAAATGTAAGTGTCTATGCTCAGTTGCAATAAATCCCTTAAGTTAAGAAAACCTTTAGAGATAACAGTAAGAGTATATTACTGAGGATTTTCGTAAACTTGACCAGAGCATATTTCTGAAAGTCTGTCTGATATACTTACATTACAACACAGGCATATTGATTTAAGTTTGAGAGCTCAAAATATACCGCATAACAAGAATGACCCACTTGGTCTCACAATTACGTAGAGACTTCTGACTCAGATGTTGATGCAGTTATGATAAGCTTTTAGACTTCAGAAGATGTGCTCCGCTGGGAAAAGTTAATTATAGTCGTACAACTGCCTCAGAGAAGGGCAATTAACGTTAACATTCTATTGTAGCATGCACACTACCTCATCAACTGGGGGACTGTTTGAAAGCTTAAAATATTGTAGTTGTAATTGTAATAATAGCGTCTCTACAGTTGGCTTCTGGACAGCATGAGCACAAGTGTGGATGTGTTGGCACGTGTTCGCTACTAAGCACTCCCTCATGAAATATTAGACGGACAGACCACGAAACGGAAAATTCCATCAATCTCAGTGGCGCTCATCAAACTGTCAGTTTTGAAATGTTTTGGCCTGTTGGTCATGTCACGCTGTGGGTACCAAGAAATGACAGCATGAATAGAACATCATTTAGGTTTGCTGCTAGTATTAATTCGGTCAAAATCTTTGCTTCCACTGTTATGTAGATGGAAATTCTGACTGATCTAGGCCTTTAAAGTAATCACATTTACTCTATTCTATGCTTTCTGGGATTTTTAAACCTACTTGTGGTCATTGCAAAATTAAGAGTTTACTTTATTGCATTGCAAATAGAGATTGAGGATTTTAAAGGGTTAATTCACCCCTTCACTAACACAAAACTAGTCTTATCGAGATGGAAAAAATGGTGAAACCAAGTACAGACCGACTGTACAAATAAGAGGATGCAATGGGTAGTGCAGGCTCTTAATTTCCATGGCAACAGAGTTCAAACCTGAGATAGATTAAGGTTTGCTGGCAATGATTGTGACAAATGTTTTATGGTTTAGCATTAATGTTTCCCGTTAAATTGAAAATGACCGGCTATCATCCTTCCCTCACAGGAAAGCATTGTGGAAAGTTAGACAGAGAGAGAAAGCTGTGTTTATTGACATGATGGTGTGCACAACAACGTGTAATCCCAAGCTGAAAACAAACCCCCCCAGTGAACTTCATACATGGATTCCAGGATCTAATTTGAGTCCAGCCAGCCTCTCCCCCTCTGCCTATCCTCAATCCCCGCTTATAGCTACCCTTGCCCCCCATTTCCAGCATGCAGCTGTCTTTTAAGATATTAATAAATCCATTGAGACGGTGTGACTGATGAATTGCATTGCAGTCCCCCAAGCCTCTTTTCACTATTGAGTCCAATATAACACCGTGTCTACACCGTACGCGACAGTTGTCGTGTTGCACCGCGCCGCAACAGCTAAAGTCTGTCTACACTGGACGCGACAAAGTGACCTTGAAAATCTTTTGAAATTTGTGTCAGTACGTCATCAATAGAACGCAGCAGCAGTTTACTGTCGGGAATTTGTCGCACCGCGCCGCATCCAGTGTAGACAGCATAATAGGTTCTATAGTATTTTGTCACGCCGCGCCGCTCGCGTCCGGTGTAGACACGGTGTTATATTGGACTCAATAGTGAAAAGAGGCTTGGGGGACTGCAATGCAATTCATCAGTCACACCGTCTCAATGGATTTATTAATATCTTAAAAGACAGCTGCATGCCGGAAATGGGGGGCAAGGGTAGCTATAAGCTATAATCTTCCTTGTTATTTTAAGATAGGTTTCTCTGAAACCGCCAATAGATTATGTAATGAGCAGTCTAGTTTAATGCATTTGGCACCAATTCCTTATTAAGATATGTTAATAATCCATGGATAATTAATAATCGTTCTCAACCACCCAGTTCTACAGTGCATATGTAGGGTGCGTCGTTTGGATAATCCATTTGGCCTTTGAGAGCTTGTATTTCATTCTTCAGAGCAAAAATTACAATATTTGTGAACTGTTGTTCCATACAATGAAGGTCAAAGTTATTGTATGGACAAAAAGACAACTTTTATCAAAATATCTTATTTTATGATACACAGAAGGAATAAAGTCATGCAAGCTTGGCACGCCATGAGAGTAAGTGCATGATGACAATTGTCATTTTTGGATAAACTGTCTCTTTGATTGTGTAAAGGTTGGATTGCCAAGATCACTTAAGCGATGCTTTGTGTAGCATATACATAGCAGATAAAGGGTTGGGTGGACAAAGTGGCAGCTGGACTGATAGAGAGAAGTGACACCCTCAAAAATAGAACCCCACACAGTCAAAGGAGCCAGGGGGAACAGAAATAGCCTTGTTTAAACAGACACTCACACAGCTGCAGTCAAATTCATGTGCTCCTATCCCTAACTGTGCCCCAAGAACTAATCCAGTCAGCATAGCAACCAGGCAACATGTAAAACACAAACATCCATCTCACAGGTGTGTTTGTGAGTTTTAGAAAGTGAGCATTATCCTAACTACAGCTGAGTTTCTCTACGCATCAGTCCATTTTTGGTTGGTCACACCGTTATATCCCATTTGGCCTGGAAATCTGTGTCAGTGTTCTTTCAGTCACCAGGCTCTGAGCATGCAAAATTACTTTTTAATTATACATGCGTATTAATTTAATTTAATGGATCACAAATCTATTTTGTTGCCTCAGTTTTTCATCTTGGGCCTTTCATTTACAGGTCATACTGAGCTTGGCTCAGAACAGTGAGATCACCGTAGTTTCCCAACCAACAAAAGAAAAGACACCATGAAGACCTCAGACATTTTCCTTCTGCCTGCTGTGCTCTTCATGTTACTCTTCCACTGCTGTCTTGCACAGAGCGAATCCGACCTCATAGTAGCAACACGGTTGGGCCGTGTGCAGGGTGTACGCTTGCCTGTTCCAGACCGGAGTCATGTGATCGCTTTCTTGGGGATCCCATACGCTGAGCCTCCTATTGGGAAGAGACGTTTCAAGAAAGCAGAGCCAAAAAAAACCTGGAATGGAATCTTCGAGGCTAGAGACTACCCAAATGCCTGCTATCAATTTATAGACACCTCTTACCCAGGCTTTCCAGGTATCGAGATGTGGAACCCCAACAGAATGATGAGCGAGGACTGCCTTTATCTTAATGTGTGGGTACCTCCTACCCCTAGGCCGCAGAACCTCACAGTAATGGTCTGGATATATGGCGGCGGCTTCTATAGTGGTTCCTCCTCTCTAGATGTCTATGATGGACGGTACTTGGCTTACTCCGAAAAGGTAGTGGTTGTGTCTATGAACTATCGTGTTGGAGCTTTTGGATTCCTCGCCCTCAATGGCTCATCAGAAGCACCAGGAAATGTGGGTCTCCTTGATCAGAGGTTGGCCTTCCAGTGGGTCCAAGAAAACATCCACTTCTTCGGTGGTAACCCAAAACAGGTCACCATTTTTGGTGAAAGTGCTGGGGGAGCATCAGTCGGCATGCATGTTCTGTCACCAGACAGCCGCCCGTTCTTCACTCGTGCCATAATGCAGAGCGGTGTTCCTAATACCCCCTGGGCTACTGTTAGCTTTGATGAGGCCCGTCGGAGGGGCACCTTGTTGGGCAAACTTGTTGGCTGCAGCGAAGGTAACGATACTGAGTTGGTTGACTGCCTGAGGAACAAACATCCACAGGAACTAATTGATCAGGAGTGGCAAGTGCTCCCCTATAGCAGCCTGTTCCGCTTTTCCTTTGTGCCTGTCATAGATGGCATTTTCCTTCCTGACACCCCAGAAGCCATGATTAACTCGGGCAACTTCAAATACACTCAGATCATGTTGGGTGTAAATCAGGATGAGGGATCTTACTTCTTGCTGTACGGTGCACCAGGATTTAGTAAAGACAATGAAAGTTTGATATCTCGAGAAGACTTTCTTGAAGGTGTGAAGATGGGTGTTCCTCATGCTAATGAGATTGGCTTGGAGGCAGTTATGCTTCAGTACACTGATTGGATGGATGAGAACAACCCCCAAAAGAATCGAGATGCAATGGATGATATTGTAGGAGATCAAAATGTCATCTGTCCTCTGCAGCACTTTGCAAGGTCATACGCTCAGCACACTAGCCTCCATACCCAGCCTGGAGCTGCAGCTCCAGGGACACTAGGCTGGGGAAACTCAGGACCAACAAGTTACAACAGTGGCAACTCACATGGTAAGGTCATTATAATAGTGAAGAATAAACATAGTATAAAACACTCCGGTGTGAAGTGGCAACAGTTAATAAACTTGCTGACAGATGTCAGCATGAAATCCAAGACCACTAGGATGAAGAAGAGAGAGCAAAACGCAATTTTACAGAGCGTATCTTTAATGCAAAATAGTTCAAGGCCAGTTTTCTCAATCTGTACTGCCCCTTTTTGTCCTTAGGTGCTGTGTACCTTTACCTGTTTGACCACCGAGCCTCAAACTTGGCCTGGCCTGAGTGGATGGGAGTAATCCATGGTTATGAGATTGAGTTTGTGTTTGGCCTGCCATTAGAAAAACGACTCAATTACACAGCAGAAGAAGAGAAACTCAGTCGACGAATGATGAGATACTGGGCCAATTTCGCCCGCACCGGGTAAGAGAAATAGCAAACGAGTCAGGTGCACATGAAAGATTAGTCATATTGCTTTTTTTTATTTTCAGATAAAGGTTCAATTTATCTATTAGTTATGGAATGATTTAGTTTTGCCTGGAAGGTAACTCCATGTCTACTTTTTTCTGTCTGCATGAAGTAATCCCAACATTAACACTGATGGCACCATGGACAGTCGGAGACGGTGGCCTCAATATACTGCTACTGACCAAAAGCATGTGGGCTTGAACACAGAGCCACTGAAGGTGCACAAGGGTCTAAGAACACAGGTTTGTGCTCTGTGGAACCGCTTCCTGCCTCGTCTGCTTAACATCACAGGTAATGAACCCAACCAGTAAATTCCACTGTCATGCAAATAGATTTTCTTATATTTATTAACATGGACATAGAGGAACTACAGAGGAACTGTAGGTTATTTTTTTAGAATTTAGTTTGAAGGTGAAAAATTGCAGGCTTGTGTTATGGATGTTTAGGAGAGGGAGTCTACATAACAGAAGTAAGATTAAATCATCTTACAAAAGATAATGTGTTAGGTTCTGTTTATCTTCTCAATTTTCCTCTACCTCATTTCTTTCTTTGAACAATTTTGAAATCTGAATTAACTAAAAAAAAAAAAGTGCTCTATGCTTTTCATGAAATTAAAAGTGAGAATGTGTAGATTTATTGTTTTCAGGAGTTTATTTTGTATTATTATTATTAATAATATTATTTTTGTTGTTGTTACTGTTTGGTTTTTCATTTCCTTCTGTGGGCAAAATAGGTTCAAAGAACATACAGTAATAGCCATAATATAAACCATTTGTTGTTTCTCAAGGAAATGCCTTGTCTGTGCAAATGTATCATTTGTGCTCTGAATCTAAACAAATGTCCTTTGCCAACTATTACACTGGAAGTGAACCAGAATATGAAGCAATTAAACACTTGTTCTTTTAGGTGGGGGCTGGGAGGGTTGTGCAGGCCTGTCTATAGTGACTTAAAATCGTAAATGATAAAATTAATTCTTCTGTGGGGGCTGTTGGCAATTGCTTTGTTAAATGGGTGGGAACTTTATAGTGATATGGTACTGCGGAGTCGTTTAATGGATTATTTAATTTTTTACAGCACTCTGTATAGAAATTTTCCTATTTTCTGCCTTTCTAAAAATCATCCTTCCCCGTCAACTTTTTTCTCTTGCCTTTCTCTCAAACATCATGTTGTTGTTTTCCTCTTATTTATTTTCATATTTCTTGCCCAGACAACATTGATGATGTTGAGCGACAGTGGAAAGTGGAATTCCATCGCTGGAGCTCTTACATGATGCACTGGAAGAGCCAGTTCGACCATTACAGCAAGCAGGAGCGCTGCACAGACCTCTAGATAAATCTGACGTAAACTGATGACCATAACCCTTAATAGTCTCTTTTCAGAATGGCAAAGGTTTCCAAAGCTTTTTCGTTGATAGCGGTCTCAGAGTAGGCATGTGAATGTTGCACTTTTGTTCCTCCCTGTGTAGGATATTATTCTTATCAACCAATGATATTATGTGACAATATACAAGTGGTATCTTCCGACATATAAGGAGCGGAGGTGAATTCAGGCTGCTATTAGAGATTATGAAGTGCTACAGTCATCAAATGTATGTATCAGAAAAAATGTTATAGTTATATTACCTCTAAACAGTGAGCGTGCATGTCTGTTCCTCTGGAACCTAGAAACCCTCATTTACACTGGTCCTCAGAATCTCACTTTTTTTATTATTATTATTTGTTTTTATCCTGTTTTCTTATAGGCTTAAATTTATAAAGGCTGCTTCACATTACATTTATCTCCACTCTGTATCTACCACTTCTAGTCAGTATTTCATGTGCTAGTTTATCCCATTTAACATGTGAACTTGTCTGCTGTCTCTGCTTTCTGACTGTGGTCCAACTCGATATACTAATACTTCATGCAGGAATCAGGAGCCATTTAATTTCATGTATGTTGTCTAACTGTACTGAATTGTTTCTGTGTGGGCAAGTCTGTGTGTGTTAAAGTACTAATATTTAAATCCTATTTTTTATTTTGATTGCTACTTACATTGCATGCATTCTAGTGCCCACAGCATGACTCTTCTTGTGTGTATGTATGAGAGAGAGAAAGTCTGTGTTTACCATATACCAACTACATAGGTCGATATACGTGCTTATGTGTGGAATACTGCTAGTGAATTCACCTCTTCTTAGTTCAAATTTCATACGGGCATTGTATGTTTGAGTGTTTTATCTTAGAGGAAGTGAGCTTGGTGAGTAAGACTAATGTTGTCTGTGTGCCAAAGGGTCAATATCATGTTTTCCCCCTTGCTGTCTCCCTCTCCCGATGGGAAAGGCTTCTCATTACGATAATGGAGGGAGAGTAATTTACTTAGTGCTCATTTGAAATGACAGCCCGCTGTGTCAGCCATCTTAACTCCAGCCCTACCTTCACCCTTTTGATGCAGTGGGAGGACGATGAAAGAAAACACAGGCAAAGGAAAGCTGTGAGGACAAACAAGAATACAGGGTTATAAAGCCACTCCTATCATGTCCTATATTTATTGTAATATTTGGTGTATTTTGTTAAGTAAATTATTTGCATGATTGCATCAAGTATCAAAAGAACTAATGTGGAGTGTTTTTAGTTAGCTAAAAAAAAAAGAGCAAATATTTTATTTTTGTGTATTTATTAAGAGTGTGGAATTGCATACATATATTTGCATTTTGCCTGTGAATCTGGATCAAACATTATTTTGTATTTTACTGTGTGAATGTATCATGGTCAATCATTCTCTCATATACACTGTCCCAATGTGCATATTCATGTTTATTTTGAACATGCTAGTCTATGCCTAACTTCCTGTCAGCCTGTTTTACTAAATCTATTGTACTTGTCTAGAACCATTCATCTAGCATTTTGTTAACACTGTGGAAGGGATCGGACTCAATGCTGTTAAGACACAGCAGGTCTTCCAGCACACAAAACGATTGGTTAGCACTAAGCATTTAACCTCTGAATATGACTGGAATAATATAGATTAGCTTTAAAAAAAAAAAAAAAAAGCCATTTAAGTGGAAATAATATATTGTACTAGCTAGACAAGTGTTACACTGGCAGTAGTGTGTTTAGGCACCATGCAAATGACAGAATGATTTCTACCAAGCAGGGCTCGACAGTGCGACCATTTCAGTCGCATTTGCGACTGAAAACTACTGCGTGCGACTATGAAATTTTTTTAAGGGGGACCCACTCCCCCGGAACGCTTGCTTAGGGCCCCAAAAACTCTAAACACAGCTGCATACGCTATGATTATGCTTGTTTGTTTATGGGCCTGAATGACAGGTGCTTTTCCTTCCACTCCATGAAATCCCCTTGTGCATGCCCTAGACACCTCCTCCTTTGTATTAATGTGCTTTAAAAATTGACTGTTATCCTCTCTGACAATATTAGTACTGATGTCTGTTAATAATATTACATATTTATGGCTATAAAAACATTATAATAGCCCAGATAAAGATATTGATGTTGGCAATAACAAAATACACCTAAAATGGAATATTTATTTGAATGCATTGATGCTCATGTAATGTCACTGACATGACTGATAAAAACAGTGGTCATGAATTGACAGCAATGATCATGGGTGTTGTAACGGTCTATAAATCAACTGTTTCTTCAAAGCAATATAGAGTGCCATATGCTATCTTACTGATATTTTTCTTCAGTTTTTAATGTTGTTTGTCATATTTTCATTAATTTTAGTATGGCTTTAGTTTTCCTAATTTTAGAAATTTAGGCAAGCAAATTAGTTATCACAAGTTGCCATTGAGGATACCTTCCTCTTAATTTCATCACAAAGATAAAATGTTATCTATAAATACTATATTGTAAATCCAAATTATTCTACCCCAAATATATGTAGAACATTGCACATGGCTGAACAAGCATATTATGTTCTGCATTTGTTGCACTTTGACAACATACATATAATAATAATAATAGCAATCACTGTTATTGTTGTTCTTGTTCATTTTTTATTATTATTTTGGTCCAGATATTGCCGGCTGTCTCAAATTAGTGCCAAACATGTATAGTTGACAGCATCGTGCAAATCTTCCGCATGGTGTTATTTGTCTTATCCGCCCTCTCTGGGCACCATATCAGAAGCTTTCCAACGCAACCTCAATAAACAGTTATGGACTTAAAGGAAAACTGCTTGATTGTGTGGTTCTTCTCTCATTAAAAATACATCCGAACATGAATTCTAATTGACGGTTTTGTGCACCAGAGGGCAGTACAGGCCAACATAAAGATTACACATTGTACAATATAAGCCAACACTTCCTTTCTTATATTTTGTTTTCATCTTTAACAATTGAACATTTTAACAATTGGAAAAAAATAATTATATAATATATATAATTAACTTCATAGAAAATAATAATAATAACCGTTATTGGACGTTATACTTTATTTTTTTTAAAGCGTTTTCCTCTCGGTGATCACAAAGACGAGCATGTTGGGTAAAAAAAGCAGCATCGGTTTCAACTAAGACAACAGCCAAATTATACACCGAAATGGTTTTGGGGAGGATATATATATCAACGCACATGAAGTGAAATAACGAACGAATTGCGCAGTTTCAACGCAGCTTTGAACGTACTGAATACTTCTTTGGTGTTGACCAATAACGACCGACGGCTGTAATTTAGACCAATAAGCACCATTGAATCGCAGTGTCATCTTTATGGCGCACTTATGCTATCCGTTTAGTTAAGAATGTTTTTATTATTTCATAATGTAAATAGTTGAAGAATTAGTATCGCGGTCGTTTTAAGTCAATCATCGGTACACAAGTCAGCTAGCGGTCTCCTAACATTTCTAAAGCGCAGTCCTTGTTTTTCAGTTGTAAATCAAAACAATGACTTCAGCCTCTACCAAGGTAACGTTAACTTAAATGTGTTGATAAATATGGCACCTAAAGCAAGATTAAATGTTTACCTTGATAGTATACATCCATGTTAATTGTCTTCGTATTGGACATGTTTTTCTTGTTTTGTTAATAAAGCTATTGGCTATCATGCTAACTATCAACCTAATACCAGTTTCAAAACATACAAATTTTCGGATACACTCGCTTCAGTATTTATTTCTTGTTTTACGTATGTAACTGTTAGGTTGGCGAGATATTTTCTGCAGCTGGAGCTGCATTCACAAAATTGGGAGAGCTAACCATGCAGCTGCATCCAGTGGCAGATATTAGTCCAGTAGGGTGAGACACTGTCTATTTACCGTCATGTGCTTTAGAATATACACACTGCATCAGGCTTTTGGTATGATATAATTACATTTTCTTACAAATCTAAAGTGTGTATATTACACACACTTTGTTAATTTTGTAAGGTCTACATTTTGTCCAGCCCTGCTCTTGGTAATGCATATGGTTACATGTAAAATATTACATTTAAAAACAATTTTTTTTTTGTGGCATGTTCAGGAATTTCCTAAATAATCCCCCAAAATTTACCAGCTCCTTGTCTGCTTTGGCCTATAATATGATAGTTAAGTTCAGTGTGTTAACAATAAATTAGCAAATTGAGACATTTTCATGTAAACTTTTAATATTATCCCATTTGGATTTGTACTTGCAATTGCTTCAGGAGGTCATGGACAAGATAAAGTATTGTTTTCAATGACATTATGGGCCTTGTAACTTCCATTGCTGTTTACAAGCAGAGCTAGGTGGATATACACAGAGCTTGAGATTACTTGAACACATTAAGCTTATCCTTACAAAATAACCCACACAATGTAAGGACACCTGTCTCACTTAATCCTTTGAATGTTACTGTGTGTTAGAGTCTGTAAATTTCAATAATGGTGTCTTCCTCAAGTGCAGGTGAAATTTTAACTTTAATGCTTTTTAATGCAGTTATAATACTTTAAATCTGGACAGGAATGCTGGTTTCTTGATCGCCATTGTTTATGTAAATTCAAGAAAAGCCAAAAAAGTAAAAAAAAAAAATTTATATTATTAATATACTTATGTATTTTTTATATGTGTATGTTTGTAGGCCATGAAAAGTCATTATTCATTGTGTAGCTTGTCAGCATCTAATTAGACATTTCTTAAACATTAGGGCACAAATGAAAACAACAGTTAAGAGGAAGATTTATGAAGATAGTGGAGCTCCTTTATCCACTGACTCACCAAAGAAGAGTACCAAAAAGATTCCGGTGTCTATGGCTCCCCCAGCCCCACCTAAAGTCATCGCTGTGCCAACCTCTCAGGTTGTGGTGACTGCGGGTTTACAGCGGCCAACCACAGGTCCATCTAGCATTAAATCATCAAAGACGGCAGGTAAGCATTTCTTAATGCATTAATTTGTGTTGCATTTATTTTATACTTGCAAAAAAAAAAAAAAAAACATTACTTTATTCAACCTTAAATAATTTCAGCATTTTGAATAGTAAAATATAACTGCATTCGTATAATTTTTCCTCAGATGTCACTCTCAGTGCACTGAATGACTCTGATGCCAACAGCGATCTGGTAGATATTGAGGGGTTGAGTGATAGTTCCACATCTAAAAAGCTAAATTTTGATCAAGGTAAGAAACAGCTTCTCAATAATACGTTTATTTTCTCTAAATTTTGAACAAAATTACTTATACTCAGGTATGTATTTAAATGACTTAAATTGTGTCTATTATTCAGGGTTTTCATTGTCTGCTATTTCTGTTGTCTGTTTTTTCCCTTGTTCCCAGTTCTTAAAGGGGAAAATAATATCTGTATTTATTTTTTCCCAGCAGATAGTCTAAATCTCGACTCCAGTCTCATCATGAATTCCAGCGACTTGCCATTGTTATCCCGTTGAAATCTTCTGCACCATACAATCAGGAAAAGGAACTAATCGTGTCACTGCAGTGCGGGGTTCAAGAAACTTGGCATTTTTTAATTTGGAGAAAGTTCTCTCTTTTTTCCAGGAAAAGACTAATTTCTAAGTTAATAGTGAAGCTAGGCATATTTTATCAATGTAGGACAGTTTTGAAAGATGCTAGCAAATATTGCTTAATACATATTTCTGTTCTGGGTCCAAAATGCATAAGGTTCAGTTTTTTTCTTAGACATTTTGTAAAATCTTTGGTCTATTTACCTCATAATATTCTTTCTTTCTTTCTTCTTCATTTTTTCCACAAAAAAAATAAAATATTTCTTTTAGATTAGGGTTTAACTCTAGATGATCTTTAGCCAGGTTTTTCTGGAAACCTTTTAGAGCAGTGTTGCAGTGGCATCTTCCACTACATAAATGCAGCTTAAGCAAGTGGTTTTACGTTGACTTCAGGTGTTTTGATCAATAATGGGTTCTTATAAAATTCTAGCCTAGTGGGCTTATCGATCTGATCTGAAACGGTCTGTGGGCATAGTCCAATAACTTTTGCATAATTGGGCTGTTAACAAATTGATAGTATTAGCCCTACCAATGTTGGTGTTGTTATAAAACTAATAAAAACAATATTGAGAAAAGAGTTGGTGTAAAATGCAGTTCAGCTGATCTCCTCCTAAACACAATGACACTTTCTACCTATATCTCTGTTCTTCCTCATTGATTATAATAACCTCACTAAGTGTGTGACTAATGATCTAATGAAATCAACCAGCCATGGTGTAAAATCAGATCTGTATCTGAATGGCATTCCTAAAAGCAGAACGGTGAAGATGGCACACTTCGGCTTCACCAGTCTATCAGTGACAGACTGAAACCACAACTAACTGGCATTTTGTGTACGGTAAATAAAACAATTTCACTGAAATAAGGTCTTGTTTGTTATTTTTAATGTTAAGCTTTTCTCTTAGACATTTTCAGGCAAGACTGAACAACTGATTTTGACATTGTCAAGGTAAAATATATACATACAACATTTAATTTCTGGACAGGTGGTTTTCATACTGCTCCTGGAGAGTCGCTGAGTGTGTCTGTCTGACGGGAGCAGCACAAACCATACTGGCAACCCAGGGAGAGGGCAGCTGCCAATATTGATGTGCTGCTACTGTCGGGCACACTGAGACATCAAGTGGTCCAAGGGAGGAAAGAGGATGAAAGGAACATGCAAAATATATGCAGATTAATTCAATAGCTTGATGGGTTACACTATCACAGTTAAAAGCAATGCTGATCTCCTAAAATATAGACTAACAAATACAGGATCTAAATTCCCAGCTGTCTGGGAATAACTCGCTGAAGAGGCCACCTAAGCCACACCTGGTGATTCAGTCATGAATCATTTATTGTGTGTCTGGTCATTTGTAAAAAATATCATTTGTGTTGGGAAAAAAAAACACTGCTTTGTCACATTTTTATTCACGATCATTTTAGCATTTTCATTATCATATTATTTTATTCTCACTACTTATTTAAAAAAAAAAAAAAAAAAAAAAAAGCTTTCCTCTGATGCATTTATTACACTGTGATTTATGATACAAGCAGAACACTAGGTGTTTAATGCTGTCATGTTACTGAAGAAACTCCCAGGCTCCCAGTGACAGCACATCATGATTTGGAATTTGCCCTTAGAACATACAAACCATGATGTGCTGCTACAGGGTGCTCTGGGCCAAATAAAAAGATGACGACAGACTCCACCGGTCCTCACTAGGATAAGATTAGGGACAAAATTTATTGTTGGATTACGTGTAATATAGAAATGTCTTATGGATATTTAGTGCCAAGTTATCCAAATAAATAAATAAAGACAGATCGAAATTGGATGAGAATGCGATGTGAACAGATCGCTTCTCTTCTTTCTGAAAAATAAAATAAAAGTTGTTTGACAGCAAAGAGTGACAGCATTACTGCCATTTCTCTAGCACATACAAATATGAGGAAGCTCGTGGTCACCCACATCTTTTCATGCCATTCTAATAATGCCCTATGAGACTTAATAAGTGAGTTATTGTGCACACATGTCCTAAAATGGATGTTGAGGATGAAGACAAAATGGAGGATATAACAAAGGGGGGAGATGAGGAGAAAAAACTAGTGCCTGTCAAAATGGTTTTATTACCATGGAAATAATGAATTTATATATATATATATATATTTTTTTTTTTTTTTTTTTT
>NW_015638568.1:16606-35571 GCF_001515625.1 Sinocyclocheilus rhinocerous
TTTTTTTTAACTCTCCCCCCAATAAACTGCATCTCTAATTTTTAAACTTCTCAGGCTTAATATTGTTAACAAGATTAAGTATCACTTTAATAAAAGTTAAAGTATCTATTAGCATTACACATACAGTACTATAATATTGCATATTTTAATTATCCAATGAAGTAATTGTTGCCAAGAAAAATGTTACATTAACTTAAAGGATTCCAGGGATTAGGAGTAAAATTTGTCCAAATGTAAAAACAAATAAGAGGACAGAAAGAAAAGAATGCTTGTACAATTCATAAGGAATAATTTCCATAACCTATATAAAAGACAAATATTCAGCAAAAGGGGCAAGTATACATTAACAAAAAATAAGGAATTAATATAAGATTTATTAAAATAACTTTAAGGTCTGCAGTATATTGAAGAACATAGTAGGATGTAATTATGGAGCGATATGAGGATGGATAATAGGGGGAGATAGTTAAGAAAAATGAGAGGAACAACTGATTTTAAAAAGTGTGACTACCAGATCAAGATTAGTTTTAAAATGTATTATTGTATTATTCATCTGTGAAAAGCCAGTGGTGTTTAAAGCGATGAGGGCATATGACAGATCATTTGTTGTAGTGTGTAAAAGGTAAATGGCAGAAAGATCTTGGCCCATCACTACATTTCACTGCTTATCCCTTTTTCTTTTTTCTTTTTTGTTATTTTGCTTGTAAAATTTTCTCTTTTTTTTTTTATTGTTTTTTTCTTTCTTTTAGAAAAAGGAAGATTACACCTACAACACCAGACCAACATAAATGTGGCATCAATTAAGTAGGAAACCCACAATAATGTTTGTTTTACTGAAAAACTAATTTTATTTTTAATTTGCCAAAAACTAAAAACTGACAAAAGTTGAAAGGACTAAAAAAGTATTTGATATTTATAATATCAACTGTTGTGGTACAGAAAAAGAAACGCTAAGTATTTTTGAAGGACTTCAAATTTTTCTTTTAAGTACACCACACCCTATGTAGTGTGCTGAAGTTCTAATGTCAGCAGAAAATCAAGGTTTAATTGCAAAATAATTCATTCTGACTGTTGTAACACAGCAAAACATAATCTTTATTTTTTGCTTAAAGATATTTGAGCCTTCATTATGAAGCTGAAGTTCACAGTAAAAAAAAAAGAGGAAGTTTATCAGCAGCAAAATGCAGGCTAAGGTGTGACTAAAATTGTGCTACACAAAAGCCAAACTTTTTCAAAAACGTTATGATATTAATTATTTTATATTTAACACTTTTAGTTAAAAAACAATTCCATCTTATAAAGGGCAGCCTATTTAAGGTCTGAGTCAAATGATCACGTCAGCACAGTTGCAGAAGGCATTTGCTTCTGTCTACTTCTGCCCGTCGTTCATCGAGAGAGGGAGAGAAGAGGGGGGTGGGGGGTGTTAGCAAAAGAGAGGGAGAGAGAGAAAATGAGAAAAGGATAGACAGCAAATGGGTGGGAGAGGGAGACCTAAAAGAGAAGCTCACACACTTACATAGACACATACACACCCTGGCCTAACTTTGCTCACCCATTCAAACCAGGGGCCGTTTTGGTTAAGCTTTGAAACGGACACAGGAAAGATTTCACTTACCCTCGATCCCCGTTCTCCAGCATGTTAGGCAACAGGGGAGAGAAAAAGGTGCCTGGTATTCCCAAAGTAACCCGCCGGACTCCCCTCTTCCAGTGTAGTCTGTCTCCTGCACCTGGGGTAGAAAAAAAAAAAAGTAATTCCTCAACTTAATTCAATGAAGTTGTTTTTGTATTCAAAAAAGCCAAGCAAAGTACTTGAAAAATACTTTTTCATTCTTTCAGAAAACTTGATTAAAGTCACAAAGTAGTTCTCCCACCTCAAATATTTTAATTCTTCACAAATCTACAGCTAAATCTACACTTAAAACAGTTTGGCTGCTTTCAAAAAATTGTAGAAACAGAACTAAAAAGGAAAACAAACCCACACATGCACTTATCAATGGGAATCCCAAGTCTTAATTTCAGGTCAAAAATACACCCATTCGTCTGAGCTTGGGGCTCCCATTCCAGATTGAGGGGTGGGGTTCAAAGAGTCAAATAAGTGCCTAAACCTTTTGTCCACCAGCACCTATTTTCAGCCCTTAAACCCCTTTCTCTCCCTATTCACCTTCAGACCAGCAGTCCAGTGCAGTGTGCAGCCTCTGCTAAGCTGTAGCTAGTGAGGCTGCCTGAGGAACTTGGTAGGCATAAAAAGCAGGGGTTGTAGCCTTTTTCCCGGGGCATCAGTTTCTACAATTAAAATGAACATTTTCGGGGGACAGGAAAAATCCCCAAAAAAATCAGGGCATCGCCCTGGGGTCCCCTTAGAAGAGTGTGAAGTTTGAAGACCGTCAAGACTACCATTTCTGAGGAAAAAATTAATTTCTAGGGTTTAGTGTCTGGGGCGCGTCAGTGCTAGCAGCTCTCGCTTGCTTGATTTCTTGTAGCTTTGCCAAAGCATTCACACAGCCAACGGAGAAAAAGGGAGGGAGGGAGGGGGGGAACAAAAGAGGGAGAAGGCTCAGCTGCAAAGACGCACAGAAAGGGGGATATGAAACTAGGAAAAGTGTTATGCGTTCGTGGTGTATTTTTGCATTAAACATTCACCACAAACTCCAAACTCAAGCGTGTTTCGAGTCCAAATGCATTGTCCAAAAAGAAAGAAAAAATGAAACTTTATATTCTCACAATTAGTTCATTATCCATTGAAAAAAAACAAAGCAGGAACAGCAAAAACAGATGTCAAGAGTTTGTCAAAGTTTTTAGACTTTACTCTTTATGCTCTCAATGTGGCCGGATTTTATGCAGGGTCTCTATGGCTTTTCTGTGTAGTACAAGGCTGGCTACAAAGAGTGGAGAATATGTTGATCTGGTTCTACAGATAGTTTTACGGAGTAGCACAAACATGGTCCAATAGTACACACAACCACCCCCACACACACACACACACAGAGCCAGACAAGACAAAACCTCTGTGATAATTCAAGTCAAAAAAGCATAATTAAAAGAGAAATTAATGTCCAGCAATCAATACATTTTCGGATGAATATATTGTCATGGAAAATTCAATTAAAATTCAACCTTACATTTCACAAAATGTCTTTTACAGGCTAATACAACCAACTAGGTTAGAAACCAAATCAGCTTTGAAATAATTTACTAATAATACACAGCTAATGCAAAATAACACATTTTAAAAATTCACTGTCATTATAAAATTCTTAAAGATTAAACTAAAAGAGCATTGTACTCTTATATTGTACTCTTTGTAAAGATCATTTCTGTACCAAAAGTGTACAGTCCCTTGTCTTTTACCTTTTAATCCTACCAGTATCATCTCGTAAAACCAAAAACAAAAGCACAAAGCTTCAGGAACCGCACACCAAAACAGGAAGACTAAAAATACCCCAACTAAAAACGTAAAAGGCCAGCAGTAAAAGTTTTTTTTTTTTTTTTTGACAACTGCAAATAAAGAGACTTGAATGAAACAATGAGGAAAAAAAACTGACAATTCACAATATTATAAATAACTACAACAGACTTTATAACATAATCATATAAAATTATGTAAATCATATGGCAGTATGCGGTTATTGAGCAGGGGGTTTTTTTTATTTATTTTTTTATTACCTATTTGAAATTAGTTTTTTCTTTTTTCAGTTCCAAATGGTCCATCCCATGCCATGCCCAGCCTCTCCCTTATACTACTTTCAGCAGATGTGTAGCAAAATCAAGGAATATTGTTAAATATGACATCTAGGAACAGGTGCAGAGCTTTCATGGCATGCCCAAGACCTCATCCTCACTCTATGCCATCTATTCATTTGTTCAAAAAAGCTCAGTCAATGCCAATGCAGTACTTGCACACTACATACTTTTGGATATTCTAAAAATAGTAAATTAGACAAGAATCACTTGCTAAACCTTTTACTGCATTTCGAATGTTAAAATTGTTCATGAAAATCTTGTGAGTCCAAGAAAAGAAAAAGACAACAAGGAAACTACTGGAATTAATACATTAACTATAAAGCAAAATCCATGCCAAAACTAAGCAAAAGCAACGTGTACTTTTATCACGAGGTTACAGGGTCATTGTAAAAGGTCATAACATTACTGTTAATAATAATTATAACACTTTAGGGCTACTTTTAAAACAGCAGCAAAGTCAAACATCATTCTATAATATTACTCGAATGTCTGTGTTTATTTACAGATTAATTGGTTTGACAGTAATTGTAACTGGATTAGACAAAAACATATACTAGATACATATAAATAGTAAACCACGACAATAGATTGTGATATTACAAACTGGAATATTAATTGGCTGGCATAATAATTATTGTCTTGCCTAACTAAGAGAAACGGGATAAAATCAGAGTTATTCAAACGTAGTCATCTGAATCGATATAAAATGGATGTACGTTTCAAAACAGACAATTAGTCGGGTATCGAGAATTATTTTGATTTATATTGTGGGGCAGGTAAAAAATAGTTTTGAAAATTGCATACTTGGAAACTTGAACTTTTTTGATTCGTCGCCAAACAAATCTCTCGTGGTTTCGAATGTCACCTCAAAGCGCGTTTTCAACTAACTTTACATTCAAAAAAAGTTCGTTATTTTTTTGCAGAGTTTCGTCATACCGTCAACTTATGTTGTCATTTGTCGAACCGACGTTTTAATTTTCGAATAACAACTTTAACTGTCATTTCGATGTTAGACAATATATTTTCATTCCTATCTACGCTCTTTCAATTGAAGAAATCGCTGTGAACATATCTAACGTCCAAATTCATTATTATGTGGAGCGAATTAAAAAAAAAAGAGTTCCCCTCTTTTAATTCGCTCCACATAATGATGGAAGTAGTGCTTAAAGCCTGGTTGTGGGTGAGGGGACAGCAAAAGAGGGGAGTGGTTCAGAACATTAGCGGCACCGAGAAATCATTGTCTTTAAAAGCTAACATATGACAAAGACTACTTTATTCGGTTTGCTTTATGCTGTCAATATATTCAAAGCATCGCTTAAGTTGTAATAAGTTGTTTGAACGTTATCCCGCGGGTTCCAACACGTTTTGGAGGTAGTCCGCTTAACGATAGTAAGGAAGTATGTTTGTTTTTATTTAAAACACAAAAGAAAAGTACCCTAAACAACAAATATAAAGTTACCAACGCCTTGTAATTCTATAAAACATACATGTTTTGTGAAAGTACCATTACTTTGTATTCACAGCTACATGTTTGTTACTTATATAAAAAATATAACTCGCAGTCAGTAAATAATAAATGATAAAGGGGACACATTTTGACGAAGCTTGTAAAAAAAATATATATCGATTACAAAAACCTTATTATAATTATATAAATAAAGGAGTAAGAATTACTTACCTTTCATGAAAATACTCTTCCAGTTCCAAATGTTTATAAAATAATAGTGAAGTAATGAAGGGTCTTGAGGAAAGAATTTGAAAAAAAAAAAAATCATAATGAGGAATAATGTAGCTGTTACAAGAGTTCCAGTCACTGAGGCTCTGAAGTTTGAAAATGGCGCCAATGTTCCACTGCTGCAGCTCTACCACTGTGATGACACGGGACAGATACAAAAATAAATATAAATTTTCCTCAGTGAAAAATATTTTTTTTCACAAACGGATATGTTGCACGCTGGTTAACATAAGCTATTCTAGTTATCCATTGTTTAATTATTTGTTTCTATAATTTATAGTTATTTTTTGATAATTTTTAATAACCGTCAGGTCCTGCCTCAGCCGCGGTGCAGGTCGGGAAGGTTTTCTTTTAAATTTCCAAACTAAAATCCTGAATGGCCACAATGTCGCCCCCTTGAGCTTGTTTTTTTGCCTGACGAATCGAACACACTGTTTAACTTTACTACAGTTTACAAATCTAGCAACATATTATTACGAGAAGAGTACACAGAGCCCGATATATAATGTCCAGGACAGGGTCAGAAGCCTGTGGCAAAAATGACACAAAAATGCACCAGATATTTATATATATAAGTAACCTTACTCTATTTCTGGATAGTATGGATTTGAGGTATTTGAAACAAACATCATTCTGTGTGTTTTATATGGTAAAATCTAGAAAATAAACATTGCATCTTATAAAAATAATAATAATTATAATTATAATAATAATTTCTGTCACTGCTCCAGGGTGTCTGCAGTTATTGCAAAAAAATCAATATCTGAATTATGGATTAAGACAACATCTAGGCAAAAAATCTCTTCCATATTCAAACATTTAGATACTCAATATACATGATCTGTGCATCGTGCATGTATCTGTATCATATAAAGTACGTTATACTGAGATCTTAGAAGAACAAAACGAGTTACATTATTATGCTGACAAGGTATTTCATCTATAACATGCATTCTTCCACTACTGCCATATATAAATGTTTACATTTATACAGGCTCCTTTGGTTCAGGAAATCTTGCAACAGGACAGCTTATCATTAACCAATGTAATACCAAGTAATAACAGTCTATGTAGCTGAGGTCTTTCGTGGATCATCTGGTTTTAACTTATTTTAGAAAGACGGAAGGACAAAGGGTATAGGCTGCTTGTGCTGTATATTGATGTACTCTTGTCCAGTGTACTTAGAAAGTACACAAAGTGAGGTTCCTGGTAATATACAATATAAATGTATGAAAAAGGGGATTTATATATATATATATATATAAATAGCTGGACTGACACTTTCTAACAACTACGGAAAAAGGTCATTGTAAGTATGTTAAATGAATGAACAATTCAGACGTGTATGTAGAAATGATCAGCATTTTCTAAAATGTGTAATGTTCTTTTGCCTCTTACTCTTAAAAGAAATATAATGTGAACAAGATGCCTAAGCCGACACCTCGACCCTTAAGAAGTTTATTCTACAACAAATTTAGATTCTGTACTCACACAAAGACATACAAATCGAGAATAGTGCTTAATAATGTATAGTGATTTTAAAAGATCACAGCCATATTTTGATTTTCATTTAAACAGGTTCAGAAAATGTTTATTAGAACAGTTTAATTATTCACAACATGACATATTAATCCATGACAGCGCTAAACATAGTTCCTGCACAAAATGTGTCCACCCTGAGGTATGCTAACAACTGCAAACATGAGACAACCTAGAAATTAGTTTATTATTCTAAAATATGTTTTTGCAATTAATATACACTAAATCAATATTCAACTTAATCTTTTTTTTTTTACAATAACTAATTAACCATCCAAGCAATCAACAAGTAAAACAATCTGTAAGGGGTCTTGAAAAGACAAAACGACAAGATCCTCCATGTTTAATGTGAATACACAGAGTTATACAAATACAGAGAATATAACAAAAACATCAGTTTGTTTCAAATGAATCCCATACAAAGGCAGGTCCACCAGTTTCACTTGTTGATGTTCTACACTGTCACATGTTTACATGGTCATTCCTGTTGACCCGTTGTCCTTGTGGTTCCTTGTCTCCTCAACTTCATTCTCCTCTTCCTCTCCTTTTCCCAGCATTCTAAGTGGCCATAGCAGGCCATGCTGGGCATGTTCAGGTTTTTGACAGCAGGGCACATTTTTCTCTTTAGTAAGAAAATAAAGCAGTGCATTCAGCCACGCATTGAATGAGGCCAGCGGCCGAGTGATTTTATAACAGATGGAAACCATGCGCATGGTGTGGCACTGCACCCTACTCGTCACTTTCAGCAGTAGGAAAATTGTGCGAGTGACATGGAAGGGGAAGAAGCAAAGGGCAAAGAGGAGAGTGATAGTAATGATGGTCTTGATGGACTTGCGCCGCCTGTTGACGTAGGGCGAATGAGCCCCCAAGATGATTGACATGCCCTCTCCCCCTATCCCTGCGACACTTTCACAGCCCGTCCCACTTCTGACTCTTTGAGGAGGAGGTTGAGAGTGCAGCGTCCGAAATATTGTTAACACTACTTGCGAGTAGCACCAGGCAATGATGGTAAATGGCACAAAAAACCCTAAGAAATGAAGCGTGACCCCATAAGGGATGTAATCATGGAACTCTCTATCAATTGCATCGTCCCAGCAATTATTAAACACCTCCTCCCTCGAGCCCTTACCTTCACGTGGAAGATACTGAGTCTGTGCAAAACGAAAAATTGGGCATGTTAGTGCAAAAACAGCAATCCACACCAAAACGCACGTCCCCTTTACTGCTCGTTTGGTCTCCAAGGTGATGGTCTTCATGGGGTGGCAGATGCCCAGGTAGCGGTGCACTGAGATACAAGTGAGGAAGAAGATGCTGCAGTAGAGGTTGAAGTAGAAGAGGAATCGCACTAGACGGCACATGAAGTCTCCAAACACCCAGTCGTCCCGCATGACATAACTGGCCACCAAAAAGGGCAGGGATAAACCATACATGAAGTCTGTCGTGGCCAGGTTCACCATGTAAATCAGGGAAGCATTCCAGTGCCTGGTGCATCGAAAGGAACGGTAGAGAACTACAAAGTTAAGGGTTATGCTGAAGACAAAGGTAAAGGAGTAGCAAATGGGCAGGAAGATGTACTTGTAGGACTCATCAATATTGCAGGAGCCAGTAACTGAAGAATTATGTGAGGAGGAAAGCTGGGCATCTGCCCCCTTCTCGGTTTCAAACAAAACAGTAGGCACACTCGTCATTGTCGGCTAGTTCCTATTCGGATTCTTAGGGGGCGTCGTTGTTTCATCCTCCCATTCTTTGCCTCTGAAACCACATCTTCTCCAATAAACAAATTAGTTTGAATTTCCAGCGATCCCCTCCTTCTGGTCTAGTTTAGAGAGAGATACATTGCTTTTAGGATTCACAAAATGTACCAGCTTTTCAAAACCTATAAAAGCAGTTGTCATCCCACACAGGCCCTCCCCGCATCCCCCTTTCTCTTTCACAACCCCCGGTACTGTTTGCGCATAGGTATATATGCTGCTGATTCAGACCCTTTTCACTTCATTAACCCATCAAACAGTAACCACACTTCCCCTCTATGTTCTATTCTATCTTACCCACCCCTTACCCCATCCCTCACGTCAGAACTCTCTACCCCATCTCTCTTCCTCGAAACAAATATAAACGATATGTAATTGCCGGCTTTAGAAACCTAAAGTCAGCCTTTGTCAAACTACGCCTAGACTCCCTTTGGATCCATTTGCACATTAAACATCCTTTGGGATTCTATGGATGTCATGGCTATCCCCACCTCCCGGTAAAGTTAGCACACAGCTGACTGAGCTTGTGGTGAATTGCTTATTGCCTACCACTTCTCAGACATATAAGACACTATGTAAATAAATCAGTCAGTATCTGAAGGTCACTAAATGACATTAAGGTAGTCTGCTTTGGCTAAATACATAACACGGCCCTTGGGGAATCAGACATCATAAACAGTGCAAACAACCCTTCACATTGCCTACATATTGCAAGAGTTTACTGCCATGCATAGCTGTAAACTTATTTAATAGTGAGACTAAAACACAAGAATATTTATAGGCAAGATACATATTAACATTTTTCTGGGAAAGCAAAATATGTGTAAACTGTAAAACACCATTGACTTATGCAAGGACAGTGAAAAACAGCTATTTCATCTGGTCACGAGCTGTTAAAAATATTTCACTTACCTTTTTAGTAGAGCGATAAAGTTCTCTTTAGAAAAATTAAGAGTCTCAGTAGCCTATAAATAAAACCTGAGGAATGCCTCTATTCCCACACTGAAAACAATTACAGCTAATTTGACTATCAAGAAGAAAATACAGAAGAGCAAATCAAAGACGATTTGGATGCAGCCCTGAATCTTTCCCTTTCACATCAGTTTCTTGAACTATTTTGACCATTCTCTCAATCCAACCCTCCTTGGTCATCTCTTGCTCCATGATCTGTCCCTCCCTCTTTCTTCTTTCCTCTATTAGTGCTGAGCTGGCCTTTTGACAACACAAACTCTGGCTAGGCAAAATACACACAGACACACACAACAGAAGAGCAATAACATACCATTACAACAAAACAGTACACATATACGATCGTTTTGAGTTCCCTTTTATTCCACAAAATAATATTTAAGTATTTCACAAACAGTGACACAAACAATCCAGTTAAGAGTTGCTTGGCAATGTATGTACACACACATACTTTGTAGCATTTAATGAGCCATGTCTTAACATGTGAGGCTTGGCATAATTGGCTTTGCCACTAAACAAATTAGAGTAATATTGAGCAAAAAATTGTCTTTTGTTGCTTTGAATGTGGCCTTTTCTCACTTTGTTGCTTTATCAGTTTGATCTTGCAACTGTAAGAGTGTAAACTGCAGTTTTAAATCCTCATCGGTGCCTTAAAAATGTCCATAAAAAAGCTGAAATGAAAAACTATAAAAACCAGTAAAGGGTTTCGAAGTGATGATGGAGTGCTGTAGCTTTTCACAGTAAAGTCAATTAGTTCAGGCAGCTCATGGACAGTCTTGTAAAGGAAGGGTCCCATCATTTTGTTCCTTAGTGGAAATACTTTTTTTTTTTTGATTGTGCATCAGAGTGATGTCATATCTTGTACCTCCAGCAGCATGGCGTCCTGCTCTGTTCTCAGCTGGTCCCTTGTGAGAAGTCGACCCACCAGCTCTGAACTGAGGGCTACACACATACACAGACATACGCTTATTTATTCACAACAGACATCATCAATGTAATGTAACAGTTAATACTTTGGCTTACCATGGATGTCTTTGCTTAGTGAGGTCCTCAATGCTTTCAACTCCTTCAAGCTGAAATTCTTTAAGTCATTTCGTTCATAGTGCTTCCTTTCTCTGACAGCCTCACTGGGAGGTATAGTCTGTGATGGGGGTCAGTGGAGTGCAATTATGACTTTGAATATATATACACAACTATTCAAAAGTTTAGGGTCGGTAAGACTTTTAAAATGTAAAATCTCTTATGCTCACCAAGGCTGCATTTATTTGATCAAACATGCAGTAAAACAGTGATATTCTGAAATATTATTAAAATAAAAAATAATAATAATCTAAACTTTTCCTATTTGTTTGTAGTATTAAATGTACCATAATTTATTCCTGTGATGGCAAACCTGATATTTCAGCATCCATTACTCCAGTCTTCAGTGTCTTTCCTGTCACCTTTGATCAATTTCACGCATCCTTGCTGAATTAAAGCATTAATTTCTTTTTAAAAAATCTTACTGACCCCTAATATTTGAATGGTAATGTGCAGAACATGGCATTTACATAACTAATACAAACTAATACCTAACTATTTGAATAGATGTGCTTCTTGAAATTAACAAATACATAAAATGAAATGCACACTTAGGACACGACACCATGAATATGTGCTCTGTTCCAACCTGTTTTTGCTCCAATCTCAATTTATGTCTGAGTACACTCAGTGCAGCTCTGACATCATTCTTGAACCCTCTTGATTTGGTTTTCTTTGTCGATGCAGAGCTTGAACCACATTCTTTCTCTAACCTCTGATTGCTGCCACTCTTACTGGACTGTTTTGCCACCTGAAAAGGTAGCAAAGAGTGCAACAAAAGCAATTATTAATCTTACCAAGTATAAATCTCATCATTAAACAGACATGAACAAAAATGTATGTCTTTATCTCGATCCATCTGAGCACTACACCCACTGAAGTTGTTCACATTATTCACATTACAGTATGTTGCCACCCACTTCCACTAACAGTGAAAATGGCAATACTGCAATTTATTTTACCTCTTTCTTTGCCTCCATTTCCTCTTCTTCCTCTTCACTTTCACTGTTGTTGATGAAGCAGAGCTGTAGATTCATCTGGCTCTGAAGCCTAGTATAATAAAGCACAATTGCTATAGATTTTATTCAAATTCTGAAGAAGTGGAAAGAAAGGAAATTGAGATTTATTAAATCTGTGTGACCTTGATGTCAGAGCAGTCAGACGACTGTTGCATTCGTCCTCCATGTCCTCACAGGGCTCTCTGTGACTGCTCAGCCCTCTGATTTCTGGCCAATCTACTGTCAGCCTGTCCAAGTCCTGCAGAGAATTTTTTATTTTTTTTTGTATAAATCCATGGCAGCCGTTATTGTAAATAAATAGTCAAGGACTGTACTAGCAAAAGAACTGTAGCTCTTGTCAATCCAAAACAAAGTGTCATCTGTTTTTTTAATCTTTTACCATTTAAGGCACATTACTATCTTTACTTTCATTCAGACCTTTTCCCTCTGTCTCCGCTCTTCTTGTTGCTTCTCAAGTTCAGCAATACGAAGACTCAGATCCTCCCAGTGCATGATGGGTAAGCCCAGTTCATCATCAGGGTATCCCTCGTGCCATAATAAGGCTGCCCCCTCTGCATCCTCCTCTGTCTCATCACTCTCTTTTTCATCTCCTCTCTCCAGCTCTTTTTCTTTTTCTCCATCCATTCTCAAGGTCCCTGACAGAATAAGAGTGAGGATCAAGAAGACAATATATTTAATAAAATAATAATAATAATAATAATAAAAACTGGCATCATCAGATCAGAACCGACTAACCCATATATGGCAAACTGTTTTAACATTTATTCTTTAAAATGAACTAGTACCTATGTTTGTTTATAGTACTCAGTACTATAAAGTACTTTTTAATTATAGTGTATAATTATACTATACAGTACTTTAGTGTCTAGTACCTTTTTCAGTTTCACTAATATTATTCATTGAGACCCTAGTACATACTATCTTTTATTTATTTGCTACTAGTACTAATGGTGATTCAATTCTATGGAGTTCTGTGGTTCATATATCACAACAGACCATGTATTCAATTAATTCTGGTACCTATTCCGTTTTTAGTATTTGTTTATTAAGTACTAGTAGGCTACTTATTCTTGTAACTTTTAATAATTCAAAATAGTTACCAATGTCTTCAGTGTTCTTAGTTTTAATAAAACAAACACTAGTCCCTAAATATTAGACGCTAGTGTGTACTGATACTAGTAACATTTTACTTAGTAAAACAGCTCGTCATGCAACGTCTGGGGTTTGTTTGCCTTTCACAGAATATGGACGAAACATTTCATAATTTCTTTCCCCTAGAAACGTTACAACATCCAGAACATGAGGGGCCATCTTCTGTATTACCTCAGAAACGGCAATATCCCAAAACATTAACTCTTAACAAATACTGACTGGTTTGGAAATTAGGTTTAAATCATAAACATGAAAATATTTCCGTATTTTACGTAATTTATACATTCCACTTATTTAAAAGTATGTTGATGTAGCCGTGTGCTATCACGTTTGGCCACGTATTGCACTGACACAATGCATCTTAAAAACTGCTGTATTGCTTAGTTTTTAGAGGTATACTTACTTTTTTGGTGGAATGTGTTTGCAAATTATGCCCTGCTGTCAAAAATCATACATTACCATAGTTTTCTTGGACTTTACAACTTGTTATCCTCCGTGCTGTCCCGTTACGCGCCCTCCTCCTCCTCCTCTACGTTATCCTTTTCACTCTTTTTCATCCATGGAGATGAATTTTCTATCTCTTTTCCGCTCCTTACACTACGTTCTTTAGAGGGTTATATGTATTGACTTTCATCTATTCAATCAATCCAACATTTTGTTCCTTAAACATTTCTCAACGCAGACAGCCAAAAACTAAAGGAATTCGGCGACGTTTTGTTATGGGGAGAGAACGTGAAGGGAGGAGAATGAGCAAAAAGTGAAAAAAGTAACCACTTCAGGTGTCCAGTTTCAGTCATTTTCTATTATTACGAAAGATTAGTGAATAAATCCTTAAAATATGTTGTCCATAACTCCTAAAAATGGTTGCACAAAATGTTTGTTTCTAACATGAAAAGAAAACCGCTTGGGTTTAGGTGTCAAATGTCAACAAGTCTAAACATGCCTAATTTGTGACGGCAAAACTGTAACCATCAGTGAACTGCAGGGTTTGTGTTTAAGAACATTTAGATTAACGCTAGGCTGAAAACAAAACATCCTTTAAATAACTTTATAACTCAAGGAATATAAACGTTCAATGCTCAAAACAATCAGGTCGCTGGTGTTATATTTTATCAGTTTATTTGGTCTAATAAACCAAGCAAAAGATGACTGCAATAGAGCTAGATTGTTGTGAATAGACAGAACTCTGAATATTAATGAAGTGCTTATTGCTTAAAGTTTGTTTCAAACTCTTTATGACGTTGCACTCGAGTCGGGAGTCACTGTACTTCCGCTTCCTCTAAAGTCAGCTGATTTAATCGGGTGACTGTTGACATCGATCTTACCGAGGCCAAAATAACTTGAAAGTTACTTCTAAAAGTTCAAATAACGGTCGTATAAAGTTTATTTGTAAACGGTCCTCTGGTATCTCTGAGTAGCTGAAAAGCTTCTATTATAGAAATGGCTTCTTTGCTTTTCTGCGGTCCTAAACTGGCAGCATGTGGACTGGTCCTGAGCATTTGGGGTGTCATTATGCTGGTAAGTTAAATATTCTCTATTGTGTCACTATTCTTGTGTTTCCTATACATGGTTTATACATGCTGAAAGGTCATTAAAATACATTAAGCATATCTTACTTTTTTTGGGATCTGTAATAATAAATAAATTGCCTTCACACATAATGTCAACAATAATGCACAGTTCTCATTGTCCTGGAAAACTTAGAAATATCAGGGAAGTATAAAAGTTAGATTTACAGGCCTGGAAAAGTAATGGAAATGTCTAGTCAATATAATTTTAGCTAAAGTATTTATTCATTTAGCTAGAAATTGCTCTTTGTGAGGCCTATCATTATAAAAATATTGATATTGAAAATCCTTATCCAGTCTCTACAAACTACTTGGAAAGGTCATGGGGGTGAAAATCATAAAGGTGTGGGGACACTGAATATGAAAACTAGCAGACAGTGCCAGTGAAGGGAGAAATACAGCCCTACACCATAATCAACATTTTCTGTCTTATTTCTCTTAGGCAATGTTGGGGATTTTTTTCACCACACATTCAGCTGTGCTCATAGAGGATGTACCTTTCACAGAGGAAGACTTCAAGTCAGTTCCTTTTGCCATTTACTCATTTAGTTACGCTGGAAAATAAGTCTGTCTAGCATAGGGAATGTCACGTGTATTCACAAGACTTCCCCTCAGTCTGTCCAAAAGTGTAGTCCAGTCCTGTTAAAGGTGTTTAGGCTGTTTTCAAACACGATTCTTTTCTCTCATTTCAGGGGGGAAGCACTGCAAAACATCTATAAATTGTACAACCAAGTTGGATACAATTGCTTCATTGCAGCAGTACTCTATGTAGGCATAGGATTCTTGTCATTTTGTCAGGTTCGCCTGAACAAGCGCAAGGAATATCTAGTGCATTAGTACCACCTAGTGATTGGAGTATAACTCTACCTCTAAATTCCCTTGTGTTTGTATGTAATAATGCTCCATGTGCCTTAAAATGACGCTTAAATGAATGTAGATAATTGGATGGAATAGGATAATGCATTTTTCTGTGATTTTCTTTATTGCCTTTCTATCTTGAAGCCTATCAAATATAAGATGTGTGCTCTTGCCCATTATTATTATGTGGTACTTCATTACTTTACCTTCTATAGTGCTATTTTGATCTGTGGACCTACCAAACACTGCTGATAAATGATTTATTTGTGGTTTTATTTATACTTAACACACCTATCAAATATACAGTCTCATTAAGTACATGTTCAATGGAATTTCACATGGTCACATTGGTTCTGTTTTCACAATAAATGACTGAAAATTATTTTGCCTATGCAATTTGTCACTATAGGAATTGATAAGTGTAGACCTTGTCTCCGTAAACATGGTTCTAAAATTACAGACCATTTTTTAGATGTACAACTGGAGACTTTCAAAACTTTAACTACTGAAGGTTTTAAATGGTATTAAACAATCGATATAAAAAAATGAAACAAACTTTATTTGCTATGGAATGTACAAAGCATGTTTTTTCATCTAGTTGTTAGGTAAAAGTATAACAGTAATGCATGTTTCATTGTCTTCATCTGGGGAAAAAAAAGTACTATATATATGTAGCATATATGAAGTGCATTTTATGAAGCTTACCACATTGATTAAGAATACAGTGGTTAGTAAAAATCCACAGAAAACAATTCAGTACCATCCAAACAGTGCCTTATGAAATAAAGTTTAAAAAGACTTTTATTTTTAGGTTTTAACTATTTTCAAAAGTAAAAATAAATACTGTTAACAAAATTGAATGTAAAAAAGCTTAATGCCCTGATTCTTTTAAAAAAATGTTACAGACTAAATTAATTACATAATTATGTCACAGTATTTCTACTGTTAGGGATGCCGTTCTGGAGAAAGGTATTAGCCTCAGCTATAGCTAAGAAAGGTACTTTGGGTGTTATTTGAATGTGTGCTAATTTTAAGATTTAGCTGACCTAAGCACGAAAATGTTCACAGACACATAATTATACTCATAAATGTAGAATGAGCGTTTTCTCTAAATGGTGATGCTATTTTCCATGCGGCTTGGACACAGATAAAGGTACTGCAGTTCTAGTCCCTCATTCTGAGCTATTATATGCTCCTCCAGTTCTTTCAGGTCCTTTCTGAATTTATCAATCACTTTCAAAGCAGCAGGCTCAGTAAAGTACTGTTCCACATACTGGCCCATTGGAATCTGAAGAAAAGAGAGAAAACAGAGAAGTGTTGAAGTCATCATTGTGATACTTTATTAAAGGCTAATTAATTTGAATGCTTATAGTCTGAGGTTACTTATAAATATGGATTATACTGTACTTTATATGACCATAAATAATGTAAAAGTTGTGACAGCCTGTGCTATTGACTCACTGCATCCGGCTGTGCTCTGCCCAAATGCCATGTGATGGCCATTTGCACACAGGACTGGCTGATATCGGGGAGTGTGTCCATGATCAGGTCCATGGTGACAGCATCCTTATCTGTTGGTGGAGGGTGCCGCATGGTGCAGGGCGTATTGGGTACCCATGCACACCAATCAAACTACAGTACAGAGATGAAGATCAACAGTGATCACAATAAAGCTATGTAATGCAGTGTAAACTGATTTTTAACCCTTAGGTAACACACTTCATGTAAATGATTGTGTTTCTGGTAACCTGCATTCAATATAGTGTAGAAAAAGTAGGTTTTTATATTTGATAAGATGTGATGTGTTAGTTACCTGTCCATTATTGGTGGCAGCATGTTGTGCTGTGCTGGTAAAGATCACCACGCTTAACAGTGTGATGAGTTCTTCTTTTGTCTTCAGCTCACTAGCTAGGCCTGACATGCAAGAAACAAACAGTTACTCCTAGCTTACTCCTAATTTCAAGTGCCATTTATTTAGCTCATGTAGTTCATTGTGATGAGACCCATTCTGAGGGCAAGTTTCTTCCTCTAATGACCACATGGGGGCACTATATTCTTATCCTTTATGTTCTTTATTACTTCCTTTTCCTGTTTTATCTTGACTTAATGGTGTATCTGGCATGTAGAATGTGCATTTACATCCCCCTGATGTCTTTTGACATTTTTAAAATTCAATACTGGTGACCTGTATTTGGTATGATTGTATAGGATGATTTATATTACCGTCCAAAAATTTGAGGTCGGCAAGATTTATTAAAAAGAAGTCTCCTGTTCTCACCAAATTAGTCCCTTATGCTGCACTTAATTGATCAAAAATACAGTAATATTGTGAAATATTATTGCAATTTCAAAATAACTGTTTTCTATCTTAATATATTTTTAAATGTTATTCATTCTTGTGATGGCAAATTAGAATTTTCAGCAAACATTACTCTAGTCTCCAGTGTCACATAAAATACTTATTATTATCAATTTTGAAAACAGCTGTACTGCTCAATATTTTTGTGGAAACCAAGATACATCAAATAAAATTTCAAAAGGACAGCATTTATTTGAAACAGAAATCATTAATAACATTTGAAATGTCTTTACTGTCACTTTTGTTCAATTTAATGCATCCTCCCGAATAAAAGTATTAATTTCTTTTAAAAACATGGTACTGACCACAAACTTTCGAACTGTAGTGTATATTGTCAAGCCTAAATAAATACACTGCACAGGGTTCTAAATATATTCTTCATCCACTACAGGACATTTGTGAGTCCAATGATGCAGTCATGTATTCATATCTTACCAAAATGTGGCACATCCACAAAGCCCTCCACAGCCACCTCATTCATCCACGTCTGAATTTCTGAGTCCTGTTCAACTTCACGATCACTCTTGTAGTACAGGGAAACTATTCCTGAAACAAAACTAAGAGTGGAAAAAGAGCGCTTAAAGAAATAGGTCTGATAATACAAGAGTTTTATAATTATATACACTGCTTCATTCACATGCAAACGTCTCAAAGAATTATGCCCATAGTACATCTACAGTCATAAGAATTAAAAGCACTGAATAAAGAAATCCTATTTAAATAAATTACTTTTGAATGACATCCCACAGCATCAGAGAATGGTTCCTGTAGAAATAGTCTCTTAGTTTAGTAACTCCTCTGTCCAAGAAGTCAAATTTGGGCTGGAGGGAGCGATAGGTTAATACTTCATACTCCCTCTGTGCCAGAATCAAGAGTCCATCTCCACCTGTTGATACCACCTGAAAAACACAATTTTTGACATTTATGACCAACTGAGTGAATTAAAAATACACTAGTTATGTTGTCTGTGGTTGGCTAGTTTCAGGGGGTGATAAGAACCCGGACCACTAAAAATCTGGTCGCTGTGATTTTGCCAAGTAAGACATGTTCCTGGATCAACATCTTTTGTTGATCCTGGATCAACATTGCTGTCCAAAAATATAGACTAAACCCAATCCCTGCCCCTAAACCTAACCCTAGCCATAATTTATTCCTAAAATCAGTGTGAAATGATAGCTGATTAACAAGGGTGTA
>NW_015638568.1:35727-51948 GCF_001515625.1 Sinocyclocheilus rhinocerous
ATTTTGGTGTGATTTGTTTGATTGGGTTCTCTTTGTCTACTTTCAGGACTTGTGTGAAAATCTGATTGGGTCAGTTTTTGGGGGTCATACTTATGCAGAAATATAGAAAATTTTAAACTTTCAAGCACCTCAGTAACTGTACATGTCATGATTGTCATCACACTATTAGTTCAGTCAGGACCACTCTGTTTGAATAAGATTATTGTAGAGGTCCTGAACATTATTTTGGCGGCAGGCTTTGCTCTGAAGGGTTCATATTCTGAGCTGTCCACTAGCAAACTACATTGTGTACAGATGCTCACCCTTTTGAAGATGCCATCTGGGGAGATCAGCTGTGTTCTGCCACGACAGTTAATCTCAAGTGTATACCTCAGGTGTGGAGCCAAGAGCTGCAATGAGAGAAAAAGTGACAGAAAGAAAAAGTGAAGAAGAGTCTTAACATACAATACAGCTGGATAATTTATTGAATGACTAGCGATTTTGATGCATCTGTGATTATCTAACTTTAAACATGCAAATTTATCTCTCCTAAAAAGCACTTCCTGTAGACTTCCTCTAACCTTATATATAGGGTGAACAGCAGGCAGCTGTCGGAGTGTGGCCACACAGATCACTTCTACCACCAAGTGTGTGCGTAGCAGATGTGATAACAACTGAAAGACCTGGAACTCAGAGTGACGAACCCACATCTTTGCCAATAACCAGGCCAGAGGTGGATCGCTAGGTAGAAATATGGGTGTGTCCTTATCAGGTTTCTGTTCAAGCTGAAAGGAAGGGAGAAGAACAATAAGACATTTCTGATCAGTGTTTGACAGTTCATTTCTGGATAGGTTCCTGTAACGTTACTATGATTGTTACATTAATACCCTACCTGCAAAATTCATGTTTTGATACTTTGTCTTTAATTCAAATGTATTTCTCAAAAAAAAAAAAATGAAGTCTCTTCTTTTTGGTAAAAAACACAAACATAAACATATTTTCGGCAGATGGAGGCAGGAGTAAGATTTGGAAAACTCTGCTGTAGATTCATCCTAGTTTATGTTTCCGAATATATGTGAGTCAGCAAGTTTTACCTGTATGGCGATGGGAATGAGACCTTTCTCAGGATGTTCATATAGTAAGCAAAGCGGGGCAGCTATGTGCTGTGCCTGGTCTCTGATTACATTGGCAGGAATCCCATCCATTATTGCATGATCAACCAGGAATATATTTCCTTTCTTTAGTAGGAGAGACAAAGAAACATTATCAGATCCACTGTTCCAATAATCCATTGTATTTAAGAAAATAAACACTAAACTCTCACCTTGAGTTCTTCCTTCAAAGTGGTTGTAGGTACAAGAGAAGACTGCACCATGTCTCCCGTGACAAGGAAGTTCGAGGGCAGCTCCTTGCACCTGGTAATCATTCTTGGGTTTGAGCCGTTGAGGAACTGGTAACCAAAAAAACAGTCTTCTTTCCAGTGCTTCATGGTGTATTCTGAACAAAATATTGATCACAAATTCATTTAATGACATTGGTAACTTTCTGTATGTGACTTTTCGGGAAGATTTTTGCCTCGTCACAGTTACAGAAGGGGTCTATTACATAGGCCATGCTTGATCTTATTTTAAGTATTATAACGTGATGGTTGATTCAGCAATGATCATTTTAAACCAACCAATAAACAAAATCAATCGATAAACAGCTGCAACAGGTTTCAAAATTTCACACTACATTTTTAGGTGCCCTGCGTGCGTAAACGCTGGATAACATTCTGATTAGCATATTTATTATGAGGTAAATAAAGTCGAGCAAAAAAATAGCTCACGACAAACACGCCACCGCCTCTTGCTTTGATAACTGCTCTTCTGTCTGTGGAAATGTCCGCTATGGTAAATATGTTGTAATGTATTGTTCAATAAGTAACGAATAACACTGTATTTTCTTTACTCCAGATAACGCGCTGCTCATTTTTCTCTCAGACATTAAAAGAGCGCATGCTAGAAGTTCATGCGACTGTTAAAAAAAATAAAAAATAAATAAAGCTCACGAGTACATTATGATAAGTAAGGTAAGTAAGTGCTGTTTAATTTATTATTGGTTTCCGTTGTTAAACCGATTAGAATATTTATATTCTTGCACCTAATTGTTTCACATTTTATACCTTTAGCACCAGTGTTGGGGGGTAACTAGATACATAACGGAACTATGTAATTTAATGACAAAATAAATGTAACTGTAATCTGTTACAGTTACTGAGAAAAATTGTGTAGTTTAATTACAGTTATTTATGAAAATGTTAAAGCTTACAAAGGGAGTTACATCTGAATATTTTTACACACTTTAGGACAAAACAGGGCACATGCTTATTTGATATCTGTTTTATTTCCTATTTGGGTTTCTGTAACTAATAACTATTAAACTATACAGTATCTTCTGATTTTAACCTCAGAACAATCTCAAAGTAAAAAGATGTGCTAAAGTCTGATTTTGTGGTGGCCGTGCTTTAAAATTTAATTATTATATATAGCCTATTAAATCTTAATTCAAGTGTAGAACGATTTTGGGAAGTCTGACAGTAATCAGTGTTGAATACTACTGTAAGGTTAATCCTGCCTACTTTAAATGTTTCTAAATGATTAACAGTTGGAAACATTCGTTAGAAATTTAGAAAAGTTATCAAAAAATAATCAAATGTAATCAGTTACATTATACTTTAATAAAGTAATTGAAATAGTTACACTACTTATTACATTTTAAATAGGGTAACTTGTAATCTGTAACCTATTACATTTCCAATGTAAACTTCCCAACACTGTTTAGCACCGCTTCAACGTTAGCTGTATTGTGAGCTTTCATAATCGAGAGTTAAAAATTTGTGAAGCGTATATTAACTCAGGGCAGTAAGTGGCTTTTATCCAGGGTTTTAAAAAATCATATAGGGTTAAGTGCAGTGTGAACATCTGCTATTCAAGGCTGGGAATAAATGTGGAATTTTGACATGACATTGTGAAATGCCATTCATTTGTGATATAGGTCTCCTACACATAGCTAAAGAGTTACATAAACATGTTACAGAATGGTATTTTCTGGGAAGAGAGCTTTCCGAGAATGCAGTAATTACATGAAATGCATATTTTCTGGTAACTAAACTAAGAAACAAAGAAAGAAAACAACAGGGACAGATTAAGTGATTGTTACCAGCTATTGGACTTCTTAGCTTCCAGAAGATCCTTTTGAAGTCGTCCAGGTCATTCCAGGACTTTCCGAACTTGATTGCCAGTTTTTTCAGAGAGAGCTCCAAAAGCCTGAGAAGCGAACGGTGTACAAGTGGATTTGTGATTAGATTAATGGAATAGTAATTAAAGGGGTCATATGATGTTGCTAAAAAGTCGTCTTTTGTGTATTTGGTGTAATGAAATGTGTTTATGCGGTTTAAGGTTCAAAAAACACATTATTTTCCTCATACTGTACATTATTGTTTCTCTTCTATGCCCAGCCTTTCTGAAACGTGTCGATTTTTACAAAGCTCATCGGTGGCGGCGTTATTCAAATCTTCCCACATCGTGACGTAGACATGTGGGGGCGTGTTAGAACCAGCCGTTTTAGGAGGGCGTGGACAAGTCTTAACTTTTATAAAGAATATCTCTTTGGATTTGAGACTTTAGTCTTTGCCACTTTAGGGATCTTATCTATGCACAAACAGCTTGTAACATTCCAAAGAGAAAGGAAAATTTTAAATTGCATGATATGACCCCTTTAAATGATACATTGATACATAGGGGAATACACCAACTTATGCACCTTAAAATATCAAGTCACACGTGCACAGCAAAATCTGTACTGCATTTTTACTCACGCATAGTGAAGGGATCCCACAAAGTCACTGCGCTTTTCGTTGTCAAAGCGAACGTCCTGGGGGAGATCAGCCTCTGACTTGGCATCAATGCATTTTGGAATGCCGGGGGCCCATGCAAGCCATCTGATAGGTGAGACACGGAGTTCAACAGGGATTTGTGAGAAGTACATTCCTTATAAAGAATGCAGTAATAAGTTCAGTGAATGCAAGCTCCATGAAGACCTGTATATTTTCTGCCTCTCCAGAAGCTCTGCCGTTCTGTGAGATATCTCCAGTGGCAAGGTGTCATCACTGATCTTTTTGGCTATGAAAGAAAAAGGAACCAGAGTTGTGTTTTGTATTAATGCTGTTTCATCTTGATCTTAAATCTTAGTTGTTACTGCAAGTGCAGTTCAATATAACTGACCTGTGCCTTCTCTGAGCTCTACTACCACTTTATCTCCCACTAGCCAACGGTAACAGGGAAAAGTATAGCTGCATCTTTCTCCAGGTACACTGACTTTCACATAACGGCAGAACCAGTTATCCTCCATCCAGTACTTCTGCTTCTCCAGGCGCACCAGTATCAGGGGACCCAAATCAGCAGCACTTTTAACTGTGTAATCATCCACCTACAAAATCATGGGAATATATTTCGATATTAGAGATGTTTTAATTCACTATTATTAACCAGTATTGCTCATTTCACATTTTGTACATTTAGATCATTAACTACTCATCAACATGTCGTTCCAAACTCCTAAGACCTTCGTTCACCTTCGGAACACATATTAAGATATTTTTGATGAAATCCGAGAGCTTTCGGGTCAGAAGGCTCTCGGATTTCATCAAAAATATCTTAATTTGTGTTCCGAAGATGAATGATTTCAAAATCTTTTTAAAGATTTTTTTTCTTACTTTAATGGAAATGTGATTATTTTCAATAACTTTATGATCATTTGTCATTGGCATTGTTGTAAAATAGGATGGTAAATGCTTTACTTATACTATTTAAAATAATTTTACATTTAAAAAAAGATCTACTCTACTGCACTCGACGGAAGAAAAAGGAATACATATTATATTTAATAGATTTAACAGTTTTCATAAGCACACAAGCATATTTACTCACCGCTCCTCTGCAGAAGTCTAGGCCTGGATTGTCCAGCACGGTTCTCTCACTCTCTCCTCTCTCTCCAACCAGAGTCACGTATATATAGTTATTGGTTCCCGAATATTCTGAGGTCCCGGTGGCCACTGTCACTTTGTACTCCATCTGCACTCATGCACATACAAATGCTGATCAAACTGTAGTATATTTTCACTGTTTCAGTCATAGTCTCAGTGCAGTCTCAGATGCTTAATTCTTTTTGCAGTCACATGAAATGTCTAACAGATGTTAGTCCGTTTCCTCACAGTATTGTGCAATCAGTTTATGTCTGCACTGGGCGATTACAAAAGCGACCAATGTATGGTGGAAGTGAAAGTGGAAAACAAGAATGGCTGGAAAAGGATTTCTTGCACAAGAATGATCTCCCCAGGGCTATATCACCTGTTTTCACAGAATAATAGATGTGATTAATTTTAAACATGAAACCAAGACACACCTAAAAAACAAATCAGCATAGGGCTTTGTAAAAAAATGAAAACCCTCAATGTATTATCAAATGTATTAAATGATTCAAGTGCAGGTAGACACTTAAGCGCAATTTGATCTAGTGAGCTTCCCCTGTTGTAACAATACAAATACAATACAATTCAAGCTAGTGCATTGTGAATGTGGTACTTACAGTAGAAAAATTAAGACAGTACAGTATAGCAAAGAGAAATTGAAGGGAACATTTTATAATAAGCTTTAATATTAGTTAATGCATGATTTTTTTAAGCATTTAATAATCTAGGTTAATATTAATTTAAAATATGCTATTGTTCAGTGTTAATTTATGTTTGTTTATAATACATCAACCAATGTCAAGCAATAAACTTTAAATGTTAAAAATGTATTAGTATGCGGTAAAGAGTTTAATTAGTTGTTGCAGTTGTAGAGTCATGTTTACTCATGCTTTTCTAGTTTATCATTATTTCCTGTATATAAAGGGTGTGAATAAGCTGTCAAATCAATCAAGCATGGTAATCTTTAACCTACAGCCACCCAGCTAGAAAAACTTTAGATCAATATCAGATTAGATTCACCAAGATATTTCAGAGCAAGCTCATTTCCGTTACGCCTGCTAATAAAACACTGATGTGCCATTGCACTCTGTACAGGTGCATAGAAATAGTTTTGCATATAGCGCACAGACACACATGCATAGCCTAAAAGCTTAGATACAGACAGAAGTGTCATATTTTTACCATCATGCCTTGAAGGACTTAAAATAGCCTAAAGACGTGCCTAGACGAGTTATTCCAATTGACAGTGGTTCATAGAGTTTTTACCAGTGTGTTTCACCAAACACTAGATTTAACTTAAATCAACAGTGAACATTAGAAACGCATTGATTACTTAAATATGTTCCAATACAATAAATTGAGAGAAGAATCTAAAGAATAGTTGGGCAAAAAGTTACCTCTTCTCTGTGGAAAAATGCGGTGGTGAAAATCTGATCTTTGTTATGCTCCTCTGCTGTAGTTTCTATTGCCTCTTTTCTCAACTGACTCTAGTTTCCTTCTTTCATGTCAGAAACTGGCTGTTCACTGACCCTCTAGTTTCACTGACTGAATCAGGCATATATTTGCTTTTAAATGTCCTGTCTCTACTGGTCTCCTCCCTCATACCTCCTTTCCATCCCTTCCCCCTCTCTAGCCCTTTTCGTCATAGTCCTCTATGGGCTGATATTTCAACCTCCTCATTTGTTTATTCATTTTTTCTTTGCTATCCGCGTCAAGGAAGCGGGTAGCTCACAGAAAAACCACAAAGTTAAAAATAAGAATATTTTTGTACTCAACTTGAAGCCTATATGAAACTTTCACAGTAACATGAACTGTACGTCTCAGACGGCACAATCACATTTCAACCAGGCTTCTAACAACCCTTCAGTCAAGAGGTCATAGTGTTACAGTTTCACTACAAAGAGTTTATATCTAAAGGCGGCCGTTCTGTGAGGAATTACAAGTAATACTTTCCCTTTTTAACAGGACACTGGCAAATACCAGGGGCCTCATTTATAAAATACTGCGTAGAAAGCATCCTAAATTTGATTTTACGATCATTAAAGTGCGTACGTGTGATTCATAGAACGAACGTATGCACAGAAAATGTGCGTACGCCCCTCTTTTAGATGTGAAATCTATAAATTGCAATGATCTTGAAATTGTGCGCAGCTGAACAGTTTCGGATCTCCGCCTTGTAAACTATGTCTAATTAATGTCATTGACTTATAAAAGAGCACCTGACAATGTCCAAATCTTTTACAAGCGGCAAGAATGGCTTATATTTCCAAAACTCGGGCAAACAAAAGTGCGTACGTCTGCTCAGACCCTGACGTGGCGCGAAGCTCTTTTCCACGTCAAAGACCGTTTTGATAAATATGAACGTTGGCGAGGATTTTTGCGTACGCTCACTCTACGATCAAATCTGTGCGTACGCACGTTTTATAAATGAGGTCCCTGGACTGGATTATGACTAAGAAGTTTCACTTATTTTTCCAGTTGTCTGTTTCACATTATGTAATCGTCTTAGTTTTGACCCTGAATATTAATATGGGAATTAAAAGTACAAAATAAAACGTTTCAAAACTTTACGGTCCAGCATGTGCACACTTATAATGGTATTTTAGTGTTGGCAGAAGGCTGAAATATATGCAAAATGTATGTGGTGTCGAGGAAGTACATGTAAGCACGTTCCCGTGTCTGCTAGCTGTCCTCTGGTATGTTATTTTAAGGCAGGCTGATGTACACTACTGTTCAAAAGTGTGGGGTCAAACAACAGCAAGAAAGCATAATGTTACAAAAGATTTCCATTTCAAATAAATGCTGTTTTTCTTAACTTTATCAAAGATTCATCCATTCATTCTGAACAAAAATGTATCACGGTTTCCACAAAAATATTATGCGGCAAAATTGTTTTCAACATTGATGATGAGAAATGCTACTTCATCACCAAATCAGCATATTAGAATGATTTCTGAAGGATCATGTGACACTGAATAAACAACTGCTAAATTCAGCTTCATCATAGGAATAAATTACGTTTTAAATATTATTTTACAATATTACTGTATTTTATCATCAAATAAATGCAAGACTTCAAAATCTTAAAAAAAAAATCTCACCAACCCCAAACTTTTGAACAGTTGTGCAGAAACTTAAAGCTGTGTAGATGAACATTTAACTTCATAAAGTACACACACAAAGCAAACATATCTTGAAAATGAAACCACATTCAAGACAGTGATATATATGAACTTTATATGCTTAGCTAATGCATTTTTGCAAAAGAGATATTACAGAGGAACGCTGTGGTATTTAACACGTGATGATCTCTGACTTGAGATCATCACGTGTTGAGGACATCATATTTGTGTCCTGTTGATATACGCGGAGAACTGCGCTTTATCTAAACACACTGTCCGTTCAAATGAGAACTTAAAAGGAACAAATTAATATACTGAAACGCCAAAAAAAAAAACACTCAGGAAGTCAGGGAGAAGCAGGACCAGAGTTCAGGAAATTAATTTCTATAGGATAATGAGTGCAATCCTGTGGCCTTGTTTTGCATGCTATGTCTGCAGAGTTCACCGTTTAGTGGACGTCTCACTTTGTTTGTTTTGGAGAACACTCAATCAATATCAGTTCCCCATTACATGTTGATTTCATTCAAATTGTGGTTAAATCTACTTCACCTAAAACATAGCAAGGATACCGTCTAATTTCTACAGAATCCATGAAAAAAGTGCCATAACAGATCCACTTTATTGCATGATTTTTTTTAAACACAATGCCAAGAATGCGTGTTACGTGCACAAATTATATTACAAAAAAAGAGGCCACAAAACATTGTCCAACTGATAAAAGCACTTTTGAATACTTGTGACAGTATCATCATTATGGAAGCCCGTTTCCGCCACTGGATAAAAAAATAAAATAGGTAATTGCGACTTTTTATCTCACAATTCTGACTTTTTTTCTCGCAATTCTGACTTTTTTTCTCAGAATTGCGTGATACAAACTCGCAATTGCGAGTTAAAAAGTCAGAATTGCGTGATATAAACTCGCATTTGCGAGACATGTCGCAATTCTGAGAAATAAAGTCAGAACTGCGCAGATATAAACTCACAATTCTGACTTTTTTTCTCGCAATTCTGACTTTTTTTCTCAGAATTGTGATATAAACTCGCAATTGCGAGTTATGAAGTCAGAATTGTGAGATATAAACTCGCAATTCTGAGAACATAGTCTTTCCCCCCCTCAAAATTGGACTTTAACTCGCAATTTCGAGTTTATATCACGCAATTCTGACTTTATAACTCGCAATTGCGAGTTTATATCTCACAATTCTGACTTTTTTTCACAGTCGCAATTACCTTTTCTTATTTTTTTATTCAGTACCGGAAACGGGCTTCCATACATCATACTTGCATTAAGCTGCCAGAAAAAGAAAAATACCAATCATGACCACCTAAAACTCTATTATTCTCAACTTGTGAACGGTTTTTGCAGTCTTTAACATTATCAATGGTTTCTTTTAACCTGAAAACCTCAAATTCTTTCATCAAAGAAACCAATCTGGAGCTGTTCTAGTGCAACACAGCAGAGTTTGAGGCAACAGTATGTCAAATATGACTATGAGGGACCTTTCAGGATCTCACTATTCATTGGAAAGCTCCTTTGATGTGACAACTGAGTGAATGAGACGTTTGGTCATGTTAGGACTGGGATTGTGAGGCACCGTGATCGTCATCATCTGGTGGACAGTCAACAAAGTCAGCCAGCATGGAAGCCATTGCCTCATCCATCTGGAAAAGAGATTGAGTAAGAAGAGAGAGCGAGTTAGAGAGAATGTGCTGGAGAGAAATGCTCTGAATAAGCTACAAAAATTGTTTACATGCCATTACCAGAGTAAACAGTACAAGTAAAGTAGTTAACAAGTAAACACTGCACACAAAAGACATTACAAGACATAAAAGGCATTCTCGTTTGTTTTGGCTTCCTCAATTGTTTAAAGAACTAATCCGAACTGAAGCCAGAAGCTACTTCATGCAAGTATGCACATGCTGATGTGTTGTGAATCCTTGCTGTTCTACATACTCCGTAGCGGTAACAATCATCAATATCCAAGAAAATACAGTTACTTGGAAAGGTTGACATTTAACAGTGTCATTACTAAGGTAGCTGGCCTTTGCAGTATTTCTGAGAACACAACATTAGGGTTTCTCAGTGCACAAAAGAGTACTGCGGTAACCAAAATACACATTACCAAGCAAAAGTTTGGGGTCTGTAAGAATTTTTGTTTTTTTATGTTTTTCAAAATAAGTCTCTTATGCTCACTAATGCTGCATTTATTTGATCAAAAATACAGTAATTCTGTGAAATATCACCATAAAATATCTGTATTCTATTTTAGCATTTCAAAATGTAATGTATTCCATTGCAAAGCTGGCATTTTCAGCAGCCATTACTCAGGTCTTTATTGTCAGAAATCATTCTAATATGCTGATTTGGTGCGCAATTATTCTCATAATCATCAATGTTGAAAATAGTTACACTGCTTAATATTTTTGTAGAAACCCTTTTTCAGGATTCGCTGATGAATAGAAAGTTCAAAATAATAGCATTTATTTGAATCCGAAATCTTGTGTAACAATAAAAATGTCTTTTGTTCACAGTTGATCTATTACTGCATCCTTACTAAATAAAATTAAGTTTTTAAAAAAAAAATCTTACTGACCCCAAACTTTTGAACTGTAGTGTACAAAAATTAATTTTTTTAAAAATTTTGGTACCTGACTTGTCAATGAGTCGTTACCAACACAGTTTGCTAGTTATCAATTGTTTATAGTAAGTAGATTGCTATTATACAAATAATACATAACATACTAAAGGCAAAATTTTGAATCAATCCAAGCCTGTGTTGCTAAGGGCGATGCATTCACACAGTATGCGTTCTGGACCTAAGAGAAAGAAATCTAAACCTTTTTCTTTTCGATGCCTTGTTCAGAAGATTCTCCTTCCTCGCAATCTTCCATTTTCCTTTTTGTTCCCCTTGCATCTGAATCCTCTCCATGTTCACCGCTCTCTTTCTCTACCTCTTCCTCTACCGTCACGGCTACACTCTGCAACGCCTCTTGCTCGGACGTGGATGGTGTGCTCTGATTGGGCGTGTCTTCGGTCTGTAATTCTGGTTCTTGCTTTTGAACTTCGTCTTCTACAGTCAATTCCTGACCCTGTTGTGACGGCCCAGCATTTTCTGTGGGATCTTCTGGTTTTGCCACTTCCTGCTCACATGTTTTCACTTCAGGTTCAACTGCCTCCACTCTGGTGTCCTCTTCATGGCCTTCTGTCTCTCCACTGATTACAAGACTCTCTATTTGTTCCTTGCCAACCACAGGTTCGTTTCTCTCAACTGCTCCAATGTTCTCAATTTCCTCCACGGTCCCCTTGTCCTTGATCCGGTCATCTGCATAGACACTCCTCACTCCTCCCTCCATCTCCTCGATCCCTGGTTCTACTTCTTGTTCTCGCTCCATGCAGAACATTTCCATCCCTTGCTGGTCCTCCTCCTCAATCATGACCTCTGCCTCCTCCTCGCCCATCATCCCTCTGCTGTTGTCTCCGTCCAACGGCAGGATCTCCTCACTTTCCTCTTCATCCTCATCATCTTCATATTCATCAAATTCCTCTCCCTCACAGTACTCTTCATCCATGAAGTCGCTGCCTTCCTCTTCCTCCTCTTCTTCCTCCAGGCCCTCCTCCTCCTCTTCCTCCTCTCCCAATTCATCCTCCTCCTCCAGCTCCTCTTCTTCGTCATCTGAGCTGTTGATGTTGATGACGTTCTGATCCACCTCATTTGCTGGTTGCTGCTGCTGGAGCTGACGGCTGGTCTGAGCAATCTGGTTCTGAAGCTGCATCTGTAAAGACAAGCCCAACGTAGGTGGCTGCCTACCTGGAGAAGTTTGCATCAACATCTGCTGAAGTTGCGGACCACCCGTCAGCGAGTCTGCAAGACCGGCAGGTGATGCTGAGAGTGAAGCTGTATTTGAGTTCAGAGGCGGCACCAGAGACACGAGCTGGGCTGTCTGGCTTGGTCCAGGGAAAGAGTTAATGTTACTAGCGTTAGCTGGCAGAATCTGGTGGGGAATGGAGGTGGGCAGCTCATTAGGCAGCAAAGTGTCAACCGATCCAACCTCACCCACTATAGGGGCAGAGGACTGCAGGCCACCTACGGCAGGAACTGCTGGCTGGGACAACGACTGTGCATTTGCCGCTCCATCTTGCATCTCCATCATCATACCCGCTGGCATGATGACCACGCTATCATCTGAATCGCTCTCCAAAGAGATCTCTACATCTTCCGGCTCCTCTTTGTCGTAGCGGACAAAAACTTGTCGTTGACCTTCAGGGGCTCCGAGACCTGCCAGTTCACCCGGTTGAGCTGGAGAGAGCAGTAGGTCACCCGGGGTGGCCGTAGTGGCTGCTGGAGTCTGAAGAACAGGAGGAGCCAGAGGTAGATGGTTCTCCAAAGAACCAAAAAGGGTAGCGGGACCTAAGCCCATGGGATTCCTGGAAGGGAAAGGTGGCCCTGTTGCAGGTCCACCAAGGAGGGTAGGGATGGACAGTGAGGGGTTTTGGCCAGAGGCAAGGACAGAGGCAGATGGGGTTGATTTGAGCGTCAGAGGTGTGAGAGGGAGAGAGATCGAAGGTGTGCGAGGATGAATAAGGGTGTTGCATATAGTCAGAGCCTCAGCACAGAATGACGATACCTGTAGGGAAACACGGAGAAACAATAATAATAATAATAATGATAATAAAAATTAGGAAGTGCCAATAGTCACATTATGTGAGGTCAGTGCAAATTTGACTATACCCACATAATGAAAGAAACAATATCACCATTGTTGAACAGAGTGATGCAGTAATTGAAACTCTTAAAGGGATATTTCATCTAAAAAAGTAAACTCTCAAAACAACACTGGACCCCAATGACTTTCATTGTATGGACACACACACACAAACTAAGACATTTTTCAAAATACCTTTTTTGTCCTGCAGAAGAAAGTAAATCAAACAGGTTTGTTATGGCATGAGGGTGAATAAATGAAGGTTTCCTTTTTTAGCTGAATGGAGAAATCTGATAGCTGTGTGATGAACCACAGACAGATACAACTCTACGCCAGCGCCACGCTCACTTGGCAATTTCTATTCTGGTGTTAAAATAGGCTAAATTTAGCTGAGACAATAAAAGAACCAGTTTGCCAGGCGTAATGCTTCTTTTTTATTCACTCAATACTTTCCTTTACACCTTTGTAAACATGAAACACTGTCTCCAGTTACAGTCTCCTGCGTCATTAGAAGCAAATAGCCACTACACCACCCAGAATGAGCTTTCACAGTGAAAGAAAACAGCCACTTAAGAGGACAAATATACCAAAATGAATGTCCATCAATCACTGTATACGGATATTTTTTTATGTTTGCGCATTCAGACAGGTTGGGTGCCGTTAAATTGTTTAAACTAGAACGTATACAAAGGGCTGGATTTTGGTACCTGATTTCACAAATCACTGGCTTTAAACGTATGAAAATATATCTAGGCATAACAGTCTATTTTAGGTTGTCTGAGATACCATAAGAAATACTGGGAACACTTTACAATACGGTTCAATTCATTAACATTAATTGCATTATGCATTACATATGATGCTATCAAGTTGTTAATGTTAATGTCTACATATATTAACACAATTTCCAGCCATCCATGTATCATGCATGAACAAATTAACGAACAACAGCATATTTATAAATTAACCTATATTAATAAATGCAGTAAAATTGTTCTTTGTTGTTAGTTCATGATAGTTAATGCATAATAATGAGGTAAATAAATAATGTTAAATTAAACCTATTGTAAAGTGTCACTGAAATAGCCTGTTGAGTTTTGACATTGACTTCAACAGCCTCTTATTACAACATGCATTTACTCAACTCTATGGCCTTCTGCAGCACTTGTGCTTTCAATAGCACAATGCACTTGGAGTCACAACAATATTTCAGGGATGGGCAGTATTTCAGATACAAGTATTTAAAATACGTATTTGAAATACAAAATACTATTTTGTATTTTAAAGCCTTTGGAAAAAAATCAAATGTAATTTGTATTTAAATATATTTAAGATTTGTATTTTTGTATTTTCAGAATACATAAAATATTTTGTGCCAGTCAACCTCTTTATCAGGGTGCTGATTTCGTGCATCAACTAGTTCAGTCACGCCCCCTCCTCCCAACCCCAACATTCATGCATGTGAGCTACAGCTGTACAACTCCATTCAGCATTGGGTGAGCGACTTTTCTGGAATAAGATAAGGTGAAGATGACATGGTCAAGTGTACATGTTGATTAAAGTTAAAATAGTGCATAATTCAGATTTGCCTTCAGTTAACACGAAAGAATAAAAGAGCAAAGGTTGTTGTTTTTTAATCAACTAGCTTGTCAAATGGGTTTAAAGCATTAGTGCATGTTAGGCCTGAGTGATATGACAATACATATAGTGGTGATGATATAAAGTGTGAATCGACTGAACTTTTTCTAAATCGTTTACATGGAAAAATGCCTATCGGCAATGTTCCCTCTAAGCTGCGTGCATGCGTAATGACATGTGAAATAAAACGTCATCAAGTTTAAAAAAAAGAGTGGCTTGATTAAGTGGTGGAAATAGCGGATGTGCAGTTGGGCACGGGACAGTAACAAAACTCAGAGACATTTACAGTCGCACACAGGTGTAGTAGTGTGCAAACTCTACTAACTTACATGGGGATGTTTTAGATGACTGCAAAAGAAATCACATATTCACGTTTTTTGAAAATATTTATTGAAAATATTTGCTTTTTATATTATATTATATTATAAGCCTAATAAATAATTGACCTCAAAAGGGGAATTCATGAGCAATAACTGCTTCATTTTTTCATATTAGCTAAATTACATAACATTATATTACCGTATTATAAAGAATTTTTCTATTCTGTGTGAGATTTTTTTTTTAAATAGAATTTATTGGCAAGTAACAGCACTGAAAAAATGTTTTCTCAGGTAACCTAAAATGTGCATCATTTAGTTACATCAAGGATCAAATCAAATATAAATAGCATATTAAAGTTAAAAGTTACATACTTTTTTTGTGCGCGCGCTGTACAGGTCTGGTATACTTTGGTATTCTTTATATATAAAGAATGTTTCAGCTCAGGTGGTCGAAATGTCCGCCCAATAGAGAACATTTTTGCTCAGCAAGAAAAAAAATTAGAGGGAACATTGCCTATAGGGGTAAGCAAATAGATCCGTGCAGCTTTTAGTGGGAAAACGTTGGAGTGGAAAAAGAAGCATGGATGAATGGTTGAGTAATAGAGTGTGATGTGCTTGGTGCAATTGCACTTATTGTGCAGTATGCCGCAAAAGGAAATTCAAGTTCATATTTGCACGTTAACAGGCAGTTTTTTGTGCACGTTCTCTCAGATGGAGTCGAATGCTGGCAAGTAGTCCTATAAATTTGACTTAAAGGGCCTTTCACACGGGACGCGGCAAGCGGAGGAATCACCGCACAGCTGGCGCTTTCTCTTGTAGTAGAAATGGTTTGTGCAGTTGAAGCCTTGTTTATACTTTCGCCTGCCTCTAGACCGCAGACCTGCTGACTGCGAGCACTCCTCCCTAAATGGACGCGGCTTTTATACTTGACACTTGCTTGACACGTTTTACATTTCCTTGCCGTTGTATAATTGTCACGAATCCGGTCCATGAACTTCCGTCCGCTAGCCATCAGAGGTCACCCTTTCCATTTTCATTGACTCTCGCACTACACCCTGTTGCATATCACCCCGAACTACATATCCCATCATTCATTGCACTGATTGCACACAGCACTGATTGCACACAGCTGTTTCATATCACTCACTCACTATTTAACACTCACTCGGATCCCTTCCCGGTGCCGAGTATTACAGATCTTCATGAGTCAGGTCTAGTCACAATTGATCATCATGAGTCAAGTCAAATCACAGTTGATTCCCCTGAGTCAAGTCTAGTCACAGTTGATCTTCCTGAGTCGAGTCTAGTCACAGTTGATCGTCATGAGTCAGATCTAGTCACAGTTTGTTATCATGAGTCTGGTCAAGTCACATCTGATATTCATGAGTCTAGTCAAGTCACAACTGATCGTCATGAGTCAAGTCTAGTCACAGTTGATCTTCCTGAG